>NW_017307796.1:130799-183047 GCF_000935625.1 Nanorana parkeri
TCACAAATAGCCTTGTATTCTGTTCACAGAATGCAAGGTGTTGTGTGAATGGATGAAGGGAGATCATGTCACCTCCTCTTCCTTTGTCTGTCCAGTCACAGATTTATAAATGGAAGAAGAAAGGAGTGTAAACAACACTATCCTGTACTATAATAAAGCTGAAACTATTAGTCGCAGTACTGGAAGAAGAATGCTGTGAGCATGAATTAAGCTGTTGTTTCTAAAGGAAGAACTAGTGCTGCAGGCATTGGATACTAAGAATTTGAAGTAAATTATTGTAATTGTGCTGAGGTTCCACTATTATGCAGAGTTCCACAGATGCATATACTTACCTTCTTTTCACTCCCCTGTTGCTCTGTTCTCACCAGAACAAATATCACCTTCACCTCCTGCCCTGTTAACAACTGTGAAATGTTGTATTCTCCATCACTTTCTGTCCCAATGACAATGGTTACCAGGTCACAATTCTCCCCTGGGGACAGAGACAGCAATAACAACTTGACAGAGGTTCCCTACTCTATCCAAACCTTCCCAAAACGTTTCCCATTAGTTTACACAGCTCAGCAATCTAGCACCAATCTTCTAACTAGCTGTCCAAAATGCCCTTTCACTGAAGTATATAGTACAATAAAAATCAAAGGAAAAATGCTTTGCAGAATAAAACAACAAATGTGGTGCCATTGGACCTTACCCTTGTGGCAGGGACTACCAGAGTGAATAATCTTTCAATTTTGCCTTAATATATTTATCGACTGAAGACAGGTTGGGTGGTTTGTTATCTATAAGCTTGTGACAGAGAGAGGCTGCAGAATCAGATATTTGTTTAGTGCATCTGGCAGTCTTTTAATTTCATTCAACAGCCATATTTTCAGCATGTGTTAACAGTAGGTAGCCTACAAAGAGGACATTACATATTTTAAGTACTGTTTTGAAAGTTTGTTGTGTGATAGGTTTTAAAGGATCAGTTCACCAAAGGTGTATGAAACTGTCTTTTATATTTTTGGAACTCCACCGCACACATGAGGATTGCCCTACCATATTTTCTTTGCTGTGTTTATTTCAACCTTGGAATTTTACTGTTCCCACTCGGAGAGTGGGACCCCCTCTGAATGGCTCTGGCAGGTGTGTAGAGATTCTGTTAACTGCGTCTTCAAGAGATATAAGAAACTATGCAGTAGTATAACTCTTAACTATCACCAAGTGAGAAATGTCAGTTAGGTATGTTGACACCTAAAAAAAGAGCTTTTGAGTTAGTGTTAGAATACTTTTCTGCTCATTTCTTAGAAATATATCAACAATTACTAGATAATGGTTTCAGGAATGTTTGTGAGTGGTCCTTTCTGCTTATTAATGAGTGTGAATATCACAACTGGAAACGTCAAGCAAGCCTTATG
The DNA here is from genome assembly GCF_000935625.1 of Nanorana parkeri. Taxonomy (NCBI): domain Eukaryota; kingdom Metazoa; phylum Chordata; class Amphibia; order Anura; family Dicroglossidae; genus Nanorana; species Nanorana parkeri. Next base: position 132,194 of record NW_017307796.1, read on the forward strand.
CTATTTTCCACTATAATATTGCCACTGGGTGGCATTGTTTCACCAAGTGTCTATATCTAGTAGTTCGTATTTTTTTTTTTTTAATCTAGTCATCTCTTTGCCTTGTTCTTGTAAGTAGTAATAGAAAACTGAGCATATATACGTTGCATACGTTTTTATATACACATTAGACGTGCAAAATATTAAATTATTTTATCCCATGATATCCATTGTGGGTTTAAATTTATAGCACTGTTATGATTTTTTTTTATATGCAACAGTGTGCAAGTTGAGTTTTGTGGAGGGTTTTATTTTAATGTGCTCATTAATCTGTACATTTTATTAGATGTCTAAGAGAAAAGAAACCTGTTTTAAATAGACACTGTCAGATTTCCTATTAAGGACAAAGTAACAGTGTCTGTACATAGCCCACCACCCCCCAGGAGCCAGTAACCCGGCCTGAAAACTGTCTTCTAGAGGGTGGTCTCACAATCCCCTATCTAAGCTCTGTTTACATTTGTAAAGCCGACTGTTGGCTTTAAAATAGAAGCGATTCTGGCCACTCAGCTGTCGTCAGATCGCTTTTACGGGCCGGTAAACTGCCCGCCCCCACCTGACACCCCCACTGTGTTTCTTGGGCTCCGCTGCCCCTCCTGCGGGCCCAGCACCTGCATCTCGGGTATCAGCGGAAAGCCGGCGGAGGAGAGCGGCGAACGTCCGTTCACCGATCTCCGGGGAGCATAGAATGGGGAGTTCTATGGAAGCGGGAATGATGCAGATTACATCATTTCTGGTCCCATAGCTGTGATGGCTGGGCTCCTGAAGCCCAGCAATAAGCTATTGAAGTTTTTTTGACCCGTTGACGACCCATGACTGAATTATCCCATCATGGGTCATCAACGGGTAAAGCTTATTTAAAGTGTAAAGATGACACTAGGGTTTTTTTTGGACCCCCAGTATCACCTTAAAGAGGACCTGTCACTGCCAATATGCTATCACACGCAGGGCTTGTAAGCCCCCTATGTGATAGTAAACAAAGTAAAGTAAAGAAAATAAAAATAACAGTTTTTAAAAATAATATCAAATAAAATAAATGTAAAAATAATAAAAAACAATTTAAAGTCTCCCGCCCCGTGAGTACATGCGTCATTACGTAAACACTCGTTGGGTGCGTCTACATACAAAATGATGATCGCGCTACACATGTTGGGTATCGCCGCACATGCCAGGGTAAGAGCAATAAATCTAGGGCCAAAATGTATGCATATCTCAAAATTGATGACCTGTAGGGGCTTTTAAAGCGTTGTCTATGGACTTTTTGGGGTACTGAATTTTGTCGTCGTTTCACAGGCGCACACAATTTTTAACCTGGGCGTGTTGGGTATCTAAAAAAATGGGTATTTTTGTTTTGGGTCACTAAAGTTAACGTGCATTTTTCACTACATTTTTGGGTTTAATAATAAGTTGCGCTAATATCGTGCAACATAAAAATTTGCAATTGCTGTCATTTTATTCTACAGGGTCTCCGCTTTCAGAAAATATCTAATATTTGGTGGTTTGAAGTAATTTTCAGGGCTAAAATGTGGATGACAACATGGGTGCAAAAAAATGATAAAAGGCCTCATCATTAAGGGGTTAAAGTGTATCTTTTGTTTTTTTGTAAACAATATGGTGTTGAGGGGGCAGGAGAATATCACTGCCTCATTGTTGCTTTTTCAGTTGTGGAGGATTTGGTGTATTTTAGTATAGATATCTTATGTTGTCCATATACTTTGTTGTACAAATTTCAGAGACAATTACTGCAAACAAGTGATTTCTGTAGCTCTCAATGAAACTTCTCTACTTGCCAACAGGTAGTATTGCTCTTCATGTGCGAAATGCTCCAGCTGTCTCAAGTACAGTGTTGAAGGGTGTATTTTCCAGACTGCATGTTTCAGACCTTTAATAGATGTTTGATAGGATTCAGATTAGGGCTCATGGATGGCTCTTTCAGAACAGTCAAATAATTGGTTCATATTCATTCTTGGGTACTTTTAGCTGTGTGTTTTTGGTTATTTTCCTGTTAAGGAGCCTATGTAAGGCCACTAAAACAGAGCAGTACATTTTACTCCAGAATTCATTGATGAGATTGCATTGTGCTCTGCACAAGTTTAGGCAGCCCTTGTTAGATGCAGCACAAAATGCCCCAAACATAACCAAACCTTCTCCATGTTTCACAGTTGGTATGGTGTTCTTTTCTTTGGAAGCTTACTTGTTTTGTCTGTAAACATAGAGCTTATGTGACTTGCCAAAACCTGCAGTTTGGGCTCATCTGTTCAAAGGGCATCCTCACAGAAACATTATGGCTTTTCAACGTGCATTTTAGCAAATTCTAGTCTGGCTTTATTTATGTTTTTTTTTTTTTTTAATAGCTGTGGAGTTCTACTGGTTATTCTTTCTTTGAGCCCATTGTCCTTAAAAATGCGATGGATGGTGCAATCAGACCTGATGTAGCATGATTTTGGAGTTTAGCTTGTATCTCTTTGCAAGTCTTAATAATATTTGCAACTGTCAGCGGCACAGCAAGCTGCTTTGACAGTCTGGTCTATAATTATTTTTTCTGACCCTCCTCAGACAACGCTCTTCTTTGCTTTCTCTAATCCATGTTCAGTGTGTCACACACAATGATACCAAACAGCAGAGTAACTATTTTTCTCTATTTAAATAGGCTGAGAGGCTACAAGATTAAAGACATGTGTGATACTAATTACAAAAAAAACTGTTAGTTTAAAATATCACAATTATCTAATTATTTATAATCTTTTCTAGGGGTGCCAACAAATCGGGCCAGTCCATTTTAGAATAGCTTTGTATAATAGGGCCATGACCTATTTGGACTAAGGTGAAATCTGGCCCTGATGGTAACATGTAAACAGCATGTGTGCATACCACACACCAGGCTAAGTGTTTTTATGGTATACTGTAATGGTATACTGCTACTTATTCAATTGTGTAACATTCTCAAGAGAGCTTGGATGTATTGTTGTGTTCTGATGCAGCAACATTAATTGGGAACCTGAACAGTATGTCAGACCAACCTACTAACATTCTACGGAAAGGTGAGTAGAGATCTTGATAGAGGGAAGCCGGTGGATATGGTATATCTGGACTTTGCCAAAGCTTTAGACACAGTTCCACATAAACGCTTAATACACAAGCTGAAATCTATGGGCATAGATGAAACGGTGTGTACATGGATAGAGAACTGGCTACAGGAACGTGTCCAGAGAGTATTGATAAATGGCTCTTTTTCAGATTGGTCTAAGGTCAAGAGTGGCGTGCCCCAGGGTTCTGTGCTAGGCCCCATACTGTTTGACCTGTTTATTAATGATATTGAGGAGGGTCTTAATAGCCATGTTTGTGTGTTTGCAGACGATACTAAAATTGTGAGGGTAATAGACACAAACTTAGACATTATAACATTACAGGATGACCTGGATAAAATAGGGGAGTGGGCAACTATATTGCAGATGAGGTTTAAAAAAATTTTAAGTAATGCATTTTGGGGTTAAAAACAGACAAGCGGAATACACATTAATGGGTACTCCACTAGGGAAGTCAGAAATGGAAAAAGATTTGGGGGTCATAATATACCACAGATTGAATAATTGCTTGCAATGCCAGGCTGCGGCAAACAAAGCTAGCAGAGTACTATCATGCATTAAAAAGGGAATGTACTGTAGAGATAAAGCAATCATTTTGCTACTTTATAGATCACTGGTTCGACCTCATCTTGAGTATGCGGTTTAGTTTTGGTCACCAATCCACGGAAAGGATGTCCTTGCACTAGAAAGAGTCCAGAGAAGGGCAACGAAACTAATTGAGGGGTTGGTGGACCAAAGCTATGAGACACATAGCTGCTAAATTTAAACTTGTTCACACTAGAAGTCAGGCGATTAAGAGGGGGCATGATTTTGATGTACAAAATGTTCAGTGGTGATGGCAACATCAGCAATAAATGTTTTACAGTAAACTTCATAGTTTGAAGACAAAGACTAGATGCCACCACCTAAAATTGGTGGAGAAAGATTTAACCGCAAAGGCTTAGGGGATTCTTTTCAGTTAGAGTGGTTAAATTTTGGAACTCGTTGCCACAAGAAGTGGTATCAGCAGAGAGTATTGAATCATTCAAAAAGCATTTAGATACCTTCCTCAGAGACCATAACATACAGAAGTACAAGTACTCTTAAAAACTAGACCACACAGTGACTCATGCACACACACATGCACAATCCCACACAGACACACAAAGGTTGAACACGATGGACCTGTGTCTTTATTCAACCTCAAATATTATGTAACTATGTAACCTAGCAGTTTTTGTACTGAACAAAGGGCAGTTACAGTATAACCCCACAACTAGCAACACTGATAGAACCCTTTTGGAATATTTAATAATTGAGAAAAAGATAAAGTTTTCTTATAGCATCCCCTAGACCTAGAGTATGGACTCTTTCTTCATAGTATGAGTGTATATGTCAGTCCTATTGTTATGCAGTAAATAAGAAAGGTTCATTTGAATGTTATTTGCCAAATAGGGCTTGGCAAGTAAATGGCTGTGAAACCACTCTGTAAATAGAAAAGACTGTGAACTTTGTGGCATTTTGCCTGGTTGACCATATAGAAAATACATTCAAATAAATAGAGTTTGCATGAGGTAAAAACTGGTATAGTTTAAAAGTTTTGCTGCTAACAGATTTGCATAAACACTGAAGAAATACAAAGTTTAAACATTCATCATTTAGGGGGTTAATCACAAAGCTGCTGAAGGCAGCCGAGTGAATAACGCAGCCAAAGTGAAGTGAGCCGAACGCTGTTCGGCTATTCACTATTGGCTTGTACGGCTGATTAGCTAAAATCAGCCGTACATCGGTTGCCTTTGGCTGCCTTCGGTCAGCCGCACATATTAACCTCCTGCTCCAGGGACTATTCCTCCCCCCAGGTCATGCAGCCCCTCTGCTCATTATCTATGGGTCTGTCTACAATCCCCTTGTAAATTAAACCAGGGCAGATTCGCTCATTCCTAATGCTGGACAGATAAAATTCCTCACAGTTTCTCAAATCTCTGAGAGATTCTGTTGATGCAATATCTGTGTGTGGTTTCCTGGGACTGCAAACCTGCAGTTTTGAGGATCTCCCACACTTACTGTTGGATTTCTTAATTATGTTATAGTATGGAGCAGAAGGTGCTGCAACATTCAAAGACTGGTGGGAATACCCAATCATTCCAGATAACAATGGTCAGGGATCATGGAAGGAGGCCATGATGATGCAGTATCAAGGACATACAGCAAACCAGAGGTTAATTCTAACTATATTAAAATGTCACTTTTGGGTGCGCCGGCCCTTACATTTTCCATGCAGACATTCTATTGCTTGTATGTCTCTAACCTGAGCACTCATTACTAGCTATTATGATAGTTGACAATAAAACCCATGGTAGCTTATTTAAAATGGACACATACATTTCTGAGATGCATTTTAACTAGCCTGATGGGTTATAATGGCATTTTCAGTGTGCTCTTTGCATACTGTTTTAGACAGTCTTTGTTGTTTTTATAGGTTTGGCATCATTTATACTAGTAACCTTTATAATGCCTTTCAAGTTTATTATTGAATGTAATAACTTGGGGCAGTTTAATGCATGGCCGCAGGCACTGATGTATTTTTATATTACTGAACTGGGTGATGAAACAGGAATGCCAATACATTTCTGTAAACCTTAACCCAGACTGACAGTATTTCAGAACAGTGATACAATATTTGAGTGAGCCAAGTAATTAATTAACATTCACCAAAAGATAATTTTTTTGCCTGCCTCGTAAAAACTGTTCTTATTTCAAATATTTAGCTTTGGAGGATGAGATTCTTTGTGGACCTAGCAAAATGTTTGGCGCAAGCAAGGTTTATTGGGTGCTTCAGTGCTGTGGTCTAGTACCTTAAAGTGACACTAACCTCAGTAATTAAATCTTAGAAATGCATTCAAGTAGTATTTGTGTATCATTCAGCTGTAGATCCTCAAATCATCTCTGAAATCATGCTGACACAGTCCTTCCTTCTGGAGGCTCCACTATATTTAGTTTGGGATTGGTATTGTTCAGTGCTATTCAGGGATGTTCAGCACTTTCGGGTTTATGGTTGGTTTATGGTTGGTTTTTCTACTTTAATTAATTACAGTTAGGTTTTAGTAGGTGAATGTCAGCTTAGCTTTTAGTGTTACGTAAACTTTACAGGGTTAGGTATGGGGATCACTAGTTCAGGTTAAGTGTTAAAGGTTAAGTTTTATAGTTGGCGGAGGTTCTGGGTTAATTTTCAGAGTTGTGTTAAGTTTTAGGATTTGGGTGTGGGGAGTGGTAAGGATTACTGCCAATCTAAATTCTAGGTTTAGATTGCTGCCAATCTAAAATCTAAGTCAAGACATATGGAACACTTTTGTTTTTAGTTACTGGCAATGAAAAAAACCCATGCTGAGCCCTGCTAGTGTCAGGTAATGTATCAGGATTAAACACTTGCTTAGCCTTACTTCACTATATAGGTGTGTCCTAACAAAAACCTTTTTAAGGCCGGGTTTACACCTAGGCAGCATAGTTTTTGTGCATTTGTATGCACGTGTTCAGCTTCCGGTTAGTTGCACATGCTGCACATTTCTATGCACATTTGTACGCGCGTACATGAAGATGCGCCTTTTTTACTACCAGTTTTGACGAACGCTTGTACAAATGCACAAACACATGCACGAAAAAGCTTCTGACGCGCATTTTCCGGCATTTCCGTTAACTTCTTTGAGGCAAAAACGCGCTGTTAACTGCTCAAAGAAGCTCATGTACCTTATCAGGCGTTTGGCGTTTTCCTGCTGGCGTTTAGCTGCTCAGGTGTGAACATTGAAAATCATGGGATTTCTTGTGTTGGGCATTTAAAAGCACTTTTCCAAATGCTCAAAAACACCTAGGTGTGAACCAGGCCTAACTCAGTACCACAGAAAAACAATGTAACAGGTGTACATGCATGGGGATGCTGAAACATAAATGCATATGATCGCTGCAAGATCTAGCACATTGCTGTTTGGTCTGCTGTCTTAGGCTCTTCTGGATAATTTTAATGTAAAACAAACCGGTGTCTTGCCCACGCAGGGCAAAACATCTTCTTCACTTTAACGCTCTTTTCTCTAAAAGAACAGACTTACATTTCTTTCTCTACGACATTGTTCCCTTTAGCAGCCAGAAGCAAGGCAAGAAAGCCCCACGTAAGCTCTGGGTCAATTCTTTACAGAGCTTGTCAATTCTTTAAAGAGTTTGCACAGAGATAAGAATTCTTTCCAAACAGCATGTACCAGGGATCGTTCATGAAAAGGGAGTGAGCCACTTCCTCCTCCTAAACCTTTTGGTACTGAGTATTTTCTTTTCTTTGAAGAGTGAAGGAAAAGTATATGCTGCTGAGGAGGGGGTCATTAAAGCAATCCTGTTGCTTTTCCCTAAAAAGAACCTGTCCTAGTAGAGAGATGAGTGCAGACTTGTTTTCGAAGGTGCATGCTTCAGCAATATCATCCCTATGATGTCTTCATTGCTTGGTGAGTTAGAGACCTGGCACCTGCATGGATATATTTGGGTCTATTTGGTAAGTCACTTAATGGTAGCAAGCAGCAAGGATAAGAATTACATCCCCAACAGCTCCAAAAACAAGCTAGTAATTGCAGCTCCCAAATTTCTGACCTGAAAGCGTATTTGAAGCGTTAGGTTTAATAAATTTCTCAAGAGATGTACAAGTATTGTGTCCAAAGATTTTCTAAGTTTCTACTCTAATTTGTAATATAATTATTAGGGAGTGTGTATTTTGCCTATAGGTATTTTGGTACAGGAAAGGTGAAGGCAACATTAGCAAACTACGTTTATGTAGCGGCCTGTGTTCAAACATCCTAGAGCATTAAGTACACATCAAAAGGTAAAAACAAGTTGACCGCTAATACTGGAATGCCAATCTAAACAAAGGTCCCTGTGCATAAACTGTGTTCACAAGATATCATTGGAAAGCAGTTCAGTCTAGGAGCATGGCTCCAGTGATGCTAGAGCGTGCCAAAAGGCTGAAACATTCAAGACCATTTTCTACTGACAGAGCAGTTAGATCTCATGCAAGAAAAGACTTAATATTGTAACTATCGGTGTGAGTCAGCAAACAGAGAAATTACTGTTTTATTTTCTCTTTACAAATGTTATTACTGAAATGAGAAAGGAAGTTGGGAAAGCTTTAGGATTAAACAGGATTACCATTATTTTGGGAAAAAAGGCATACACATTATATCAAATGATAGACTTCCCAGTGGGTAAGGCCTTTATAGCCTGTATTATAAATGACTTTACTTTGGGTTAAACAGCAGCTTGTCTGTTATTTCTATCTCTGCTTCTAGATCCTTCAATATTATTAGCAAATGTTGTGTCAATGGCCATTGTGAATCTAAAATGTAATAAAGATTTTCTGATGATCATATTAAAGAAATTGGGCAAACTAGTGAGCCAAATGAATTTAAAACCATAGCCAATCTGACCTGATCAAAAAGTGATTTGTGATTGGTTGCAGGGCATACTGCATATGCATTGTTGTAAGAAGATCACTACTATGCATAATCTCTTTCCTTAAGGACCACAGTAGTACCACAACTGTAATCTATTTACAATATTCCATACAAACTAATGAGTGGCTCTCCCAGGTCATATGTGCACTCACAGGGCTTCTGCTCCTTCAAAGTGAAAGAACAAATTCCTCTCAAGCCTTAGTAGTGCATTTACCTTCTATGACGGGTGCTGTGTTGACTGGAAGGAAGGCCAGTAAGCACCAAATACTCCTAGCCATTTATGTGGACATACATGATCTGAAAAAATGTATAATATTGTTGGGATCTTTCCCGGCTGCAGCACGGCTCTGCACTGTCAGCATATAGGGGGCACAGAAGGACATTACTAAATGTCCTCCTGTGACCCAAAAGAGAGCTATGGCCATGAAAGGTTTTGCCATAGTACTCTTTTAACCAAAAAAAAAACACCCTAAGCCTGCAATTGATTTAGTGGAAGGCAAAATACTTATAGAGTGTAGTCACACTTTCTGTTGCAGAGGAGAAATGTCCTTGTTAATGCCTAAAGGCAATAAGATTACTCCCTGGATCAACATTCTACAAGGTTATTCCTTAAAAATACTTGTAGCCATTTATATTTTGTGCGTTTAGATAAACATCTAGCCCATAATTGAAATTGCAAGAACAAGTTTCTTTGGAAGACTATTCCCCAGTTCTTACAGTGAAGAACCCTTTACATATGTGAAAGGATAACCTCTTTTTCTTCAATTGCAAAGAGCTGATTTTTTTTAAGTGAGCTCATTTTTTATGTGTTTACTTTAAATCATACATGTATGGACTGTTTATACCTCTTTTTTTGCATTGTATTTTTATTGGATGTTATCTGGGTGGTGTTTTCCCAGAATTACATATATATATAGGTTTATCCTTATTGACTATTCACTTTGACAATAGACGGGGATCTCTGACCCCTTGCAGCACCTAGGTGCACAATTGTTTAAAAACCGTTTAAAAACACAATTGTTTAAAAACCGGTGAACATATGCCCCATGTCATATGCCTCAGTCACCTCTTCTCTGGGCTAATGCATTCAGTTCAGTAATCTTTCCTCATGGCTGAGGACACCCATGCCCCTTATTATAATTATTTTTGCCATTCTCTGCACTCTTTCCAGTTTATGTGAACTGGCGCCCCAAAACTGAACTGCATATTCAAGGTATTACTAATGCTTTACGTAGGGGCAAAATTATGGGCCTGATTTACTAACTAGTTTGTGTTTACAATGACACACGAATAAGCACTTCCTATGTCTGTGGAATGTATTCTTTATTCCCAATGTGCGTGAACACACACGCACAGACTTCAGCTAATACATTGTTATGCTTTTTAAGAAGGGTCGATTGCAATAGAGTTAGAAAACAGAGATGACCCCTTTTTTCTAACAGTGCATCACAGCATTAGCATGAACATAGTGGTGCACTGCAGTGCTGGTGCATACCACACTATTGTGTGCTGGGTTACTATACAAAATGAATGGCACTGCAATGCACTGTGGTTTGCGCATTACCATGCATTGTGATATCATATGCAGTACATCATGCATTTTACCACAAGTAATCTCAAGGCTTAAATGTGAATGGACTTTTATTTTTGCTCTTGTTTATTTTATTTAGTAAATAAGTTTCTCTCTCTTTTTCTCAAAACAAAAGGGCTGAATTACAAAGCGTTCACACAGCGAATAGCTGTGTGAATGACGTTTGCAGCATGTTACTGCCACCAGATGATGCCGAACTCCTCAGCTCCATCTAGTGGCAGTAATATTGTGCATTATAAATCAGCCTCTAGGTGTCTGTTTTAATACAATAAATTATTGCACTTGCTCTAGAACCTGCAAATTGGGATTGCAAGCTGCTATTAAGTCTATGATCAACCAGAACGCCCAGACGTTTCTCCATTATTGATTCACTCATTCTTACTACTTCTAGGCTGTATGATTTCAGGCATTTTAAAATAAATTACAATAGTTTTAATGAATGCAGTAAGTAGACTAAACTTCATTTTTATACTTGCTTTGAGTTTTTTTTTTTCCTTACTACTGAGGGTGTTTCCTACTTTCTCTCTGAGAATGGAAAACCAATTAAATTAGCATAGCTATTTTTATATCAACAAGATTAAAACCAGATGGAGTGGACCCTGACCTAAAAAAAAATCCTGTTTAGTGTTAACTAATTAATGGTCTTTCCTAGAACTCTCTGTTTTGTTTCTGTACTGTTTCATCCAGCTATAATAGTGAAAATAGGTGAATTGATATCTCACATACATGTATCTCATAATATTACAAAATATGTAAGCTACTATTACAAACAGATGGTAAATAGTCATGGGTTATATAAACTGCTGCACACTGTGCTCTTCCTTTAATCAAAGACAGTCATGATTAATTAGTACAATCTGTAACTGGAAACATGTTTTATGTCTAGAATCAGTGTTGCTCTAATGTTTTTCTGTAATTAGCCCTATCTCACAGTACTTTGAAAGCTGGTATCTTTGGCTTTATTCCCACAGGATTTCAGTTTGTATAAGAGCAGTGTATACAGTACGCTTTTGCAAAGCATTTGCATAGCTTCCAGGAAGATTCAATTAGGTTTTTTTTTAGCCTCTACAGCACCCTTTATCTCCAGTCTGGGAATTTTACACACTGATCCTAATGGGAGTGCTGGCTGTCAATTTAAAGGAGTTCTAAAGCCCCAGCATATGCTATACTGTTATAACATCAGCATTGTAATAGGAAAATATACTATAGTTGTGTTTCGTAATGCAATAAAAACTTATTTGAAATAATTCCTTTTATGTAGTGAGTGCTGCCTTCCGTCTGCCCATAACTTTCAACACCTTCCTGCATTCCCAGTGTGCTTTGTGTCTCCTTCCCTGCTGCTTGATGTGATACAATCTCGATTTCTCAAGACTGCATATCCCATCATGCATCGTTTCCAGCAAGCAATAATAATGTTACATTGTTCAGACATTAAGGTGTAGTTCAGACGGCAGGCTAAGTTAGAGTGGTGACACGAGGAAGTGCATACCACAGAGCTGAGTAATATTGTGTCAGTGCATTGAGGAAGTACATCCTTTTGGCAACTTCAGTAAGCAAGTTTACAATCTTCTAGATTGATATGATTATTAGTAGCGGGATATAACTTATGGGAATTCAATGTAAAATTACATTCATAGTTTTTTTTTTGACCATAGATACTCTTTAAACAAGCTGCTAGCAGGCTACGGTATGTGAACTCATATGGCTACTTGCATAAATTTGGTAAATTACATTTATTACATGTGGCCATCTTAGGTAAAGGACTTCAGCACAAGCATCTTGCCCCTTTGTTTTCATGCAGCTTTGGATGGGGAATGCCCATACCACAGGTGATTGTGTGGAAGTACCCATGGCACTTCCTTGTTCAGAGAAGCTCAGGTTTGGAACGGGTGCAGTCTGAACCAGAGCTCATCCCTAACAGTCAGCACTCCCATAAGGATCTGTGTTTAGCATGGATGTGGATGATATTTTAACAGTTGCCGAAAGATCTGCAAATGCTTTGTAAAAGCTCACTGTACATAAGCTAAGCACCTATGAACACAAATTTGACAACTAAACTAAACATTTTTACATCCATTTTAGCTTCTTTTACTACAAAGTGATCTATAGGCTTTGTGCTGGAAGAATTTGTAAAGGAGTGACTGATGCTCTCAGCAAGTGCTGACTGAAGCTATTTGGACTATTTATATTTAGATTAATGGGAAATCGATCTGCTTCATTGTGGCTGCTGCATTATTTTGGTTCACTATCTCTTTATTTTCGATTTTTTTTGTCTATTTATCTAAAATAAACATGCCACTTGATGAGCAAGGTTGGGGCTGTGCTGGTAGAAACAAAGGGATGTCTGTGACAGTTCTCATGTAGATAGATGGAGGAGCCCTCCGCACACCTCGCAGCAGTCCCGGCCAATAAATGAAAAATGGTGCTCGCAGTGATTAACCACGGATGTCACGTCTTTCTGCCTTGAGGAAGGGACCCTGCGCGGCCCCGAAACGTCGGCTTTTTGGATCACTGTGACGTCTTTGTCCAATAAAAAGGACATATTCAACTTTACTATTGAGTGCTGGTGATCTGCTTTTTTGTTCTGTGACAGTTCTCATTCATTCAGGTCATGGTATAGCTGAAAAAAACCAAAAACAAATCAAGGCAGCTGGACTTGCTATATTTTTCTTGAAGACATTTTGCCGGTCATCCGACTAGCTTTCTGAATTGAGAAATCTAGTTGGATGACCAGCGAGATGTCTTTAAGAAAAATACAAAAAGTCCATTTGCCTTGATTTATTTTTTACAGATAGAAACAAAGGGAGGTTTGAAATGGTGAGGAACAAGAGCATTTCTCTCCTGCTGTGTACTGTGTGAACAGATGTGCAGTCAGATGCATGGGCAGTGACAGTGGAGCAGAGAACGCCCCTGTCATTGCTGCAGGATCAAGCAATGCATTCATAAAAAAAGCAATGACAGGGGAAGATGCTATCAGTGCTGTACTGTGATCTCTGATTTCTACTGCCTTGTTTAAAGCAGTTAGTGTCCAAAGTTGCTAGGCAACATTCTTGACATGTCACACTATATAGTAGGTATCATTTTGAATAAACCAGACTTAACCACTTGCTGCCCGGAGCAATTTCTTCCATTTCCACAAATGCACACACACGATAAAATCTGAATTTTTGGCTAGAAAACAGCTTTAGACCCCCCAACAATTATATATATTCTGAAAGCATAGGCCCTGTAGAATAAAAAGATGCTCGTTGCAATTTTTTATGTTGCACGGTATTTGCACAAATGTTTATCAAACAATTATTTTTAGGATAAAATACACTAAAATTAAATTTAGTGCACAGAAACAGAATATAACACCCAATTTTTTGGTCATGTCAAGTCTTAAAATTGTGTGTGTCTGTGAAACCGCAAAAAAACAACAATAACCAAAATTTCCCATAGGCGGCGCTTTAAACACTTTTACGGCTCATCAGTTTAGTGTTAACAGTTATTTTTTGAGTCTAGAATTATTGCTCTCACTCCTCCACATGTGTGGCGCTATTTCGTAGGCGCATTCGATGCATTTTTGCGTTGTATGTGCGTGCACGTGGGGGGCGGGGACTTGAAATAATTTTTTTCGCATTTTTTATTTCTTTAAATCTGTTACTTTCATCTTTACATGTTTTTATTTATTTTTTTACGTTCATCTTTATTGCTATCACATAGGGGCTAACAATCCCCCTGTGTAATAGCAAATATAATGGGACAGGTCCTCTTTATGGAGACATCAGAGGTCTTTCAGACCCCTAATGTCACCTAGGAACCCCAAAGAAGCTGAGCAAGCACATAGCTGCTTCACCAGCTTCTTCTTCTGGCTCTAGGAGCCAGAGAATGTGCACAGTGAAACCAGAAGTGATGTAATGCACATCACTTCCAGGTCCAGTGATCTGTCAGGGGAGACCTGCCGTGCCGGTCCCGGGCTCACAAGGAGGACAGTGGAGCCCGGGAAGCTGACAACGGCACTGGCGGCAGCGGAGGACACACACACACAACGCAGCACCGTACAAGCGATCCGGGCACTTGTACAGATGCCGGATCGAGAAATATATATATCAAAGCGCTAAAGGTATAAATAATATAAAACTTAGTGCAACCAGGTAAAATAGTGAAATTAGGGTTTAAGCGGTCTAGCCTAAAACCAAGTGCTGTATCTTAATAGGATCATGAAGCAAAAGAAAAAATTAAATTGATAATTCAATTGTACTGTGGAAAACCAGATACTGATTAGGACAATAAAAGAATTCAACCACTGTGTAAAAACATCAATTATATAACAATATATGAACGATCCACGCAAAAAAATTATAAAAGCGTTGAAATAAAGTGTTCAGTGAAAAATAAACGTAAAAAACGTGTGCAAAAGAAATTGTTGATAATATATATTTCTTAGCGGTGGTCCGTTTTTTTTTTGGAGCCTGAGGAGCAGACAGTCTCTATCTGCTGGAGCACAAGGAGTTTCGCTGACACTGTGCCTGAGACGATCCAGCTTCACTTCTGGGATACAGCCAGCGCTACAAGGGAGAAAAATCCAACACTCACCTTGCAGGGACCTAGAGTGGAAACAACTGGGCCCAAGTTTGAAAGCACGATTGCAGGCTCAAGTGTCACTAACTAAAAGCCTTCGATCCAGCTCCAGTTGGTGAGTACCCACCCAAGAGGGGCTGTCGGACCACCGCTAAGAAATATATATCATCAACAATTTCTTTTGCACACGTTTTTTACGTTTATTTTTCACTGAACACTTTATTTCAACGCTTTTATAATTTTTTGCGTGGATCGTTCATATATTGTTATATAATTGATGTTTTTACACAGTGGTTGAATTCTTTTATTGTCCTAATCATTATCTGGTTTTCCACAGTACAATTGAATTATCAATTTAATTTTTTCTTTTGCTTCATGATCCTATTAAGATACAGCACTTGGTTTTAGGCTAGACCGCTTAAACCCTAATTTCACTATTTTACCTGGTTGCACTAAGTTTTATATTATTTATACCTTTAGCGCTTTGATATATATATTTCTCGATCACTGAAAGGATTCTTCCATCCTCTTTTAGAGCTGCTTTAGGTCTTAATTTACAACACATATTTCCACTTTAGTCTCCTTTCCAGAAGCGCGGATTATCTTTTCCTCACAGATGCCGGATCGCTTGTATTTAAACAGCAATCATCTGCTGTTTAAACCGTACCAAGAACGCGTCTGCAGCAGCGGCCTTGTTCTTGGTATAACCACTACCAGCGGATGATGTGTATTTACATGACCCCGCTGGAAGTGGTTAAGAGTGGTCCTTAAAACCTTAACCGTGAACTAAATTTAAAATGAGAATGTTTGCTATGGTATAGAAATATCTTGAAATGTTAACCATGCTTAAATAGTTCCTTTGAAAATGTATGTTTTTTTCTAGCAATCCTCTTAAAAAATAGAAGTGCACTTCCTGGCATGTGAGTATGCCTAGGAACTTTTAGAGTCAGATATGGAGGAAGATTTGTTGATTTTACCGCCATGCTGCTCACTGTTCTTGCTGGAGACTCAGACATAAGAAAGCATAACTCTGCCTCTACCAAGCCGGCTGAACAAGGCATAGTGCCTCAATGGGGAAATGACCAGCTGCAGGTAGACCACATACTAGACCTTTATCCTCGCCTTGCCTTTAGCTACAGCTTTTAATCCCTTTTAAAGTTACAGTCAATTGAGAGTACTAAGGCCTCGGAAGCATCCTGGGAGAAGGATGTCACCAGTCTACTGCAGGTAGACTCTCCACCAGAGATCACTCATTTAAACTGCACATTGCTATTTCTGGTGACTTACAGAATGAAAGATAGCAGCAGGGGGCTGATCTGTGCAATACAACATGAATATATACAGCCAAAGTATAAAGGCAACTGTGCAAGCACCAGGATTTACATGATTGCTACATCATTGCTAGATCATTTACATGATTGCTACATCACAAGTAGATGCTGACCCTAGATGATGCATGAACAAAGATAGTTTTGTCCTTCAGGGTAACAAAATGAAACCATTGGCAGTTTTATTACTGTGATAATATTGAGTGTTAACAAATACTTAGAGGTTTATTCACAAAGCTAGATGAAGCATCAGCCATAGCTTCGGCTGATCCTTCGGCTAGCTTCGGCCGCCTGAGCTCTTCGGTTCAGTAGAACCGAAGGGCTGCTGTACGGGCTATTCACTATAGCCCGTACAGCATATTCTCATTGTAATGAGGGGACGCTGAACTGTCACTACACACTGAGAACTCAGCGGAGCTGGCCGTGATGTCACGGCCAGCTCCGTCCAGTTGTTACTCATTGGCCGGGACCTGCTCTAGCAGGTCCCGGCCAATAGGAAACAGTTGGGAGGAGCTAGCTGTCCCTGCCAGCTCCGCCCAATCGTTTTCTACTTTTTTCTTTTACTACTTTTTTTTTAACTGTTTTTATATTATGCTCGGTACCATGGAGGTACCGAGCAGAATAGCTGAGCCGAATGCCGCTAGTCACTCACTGCTGTTTGGCCCCTATGAGAATAGGCCGAACAGCAGCGAGCAGCCTGCCAGAAGGGGGGCTCAGCCGATCCAGATGTTGGATCGGCTGAGTCGAACTCCTTCTGCACTTTGCTGAGCATGTTCGGCCGACCCGAAGCAAGCTGATGTACGGCTGATTTCAGCCGATGTACGGCTGAAATCAGCTGTACAAGCCTGAAGTGAATAGCCGAACAGCGTTCAGCTCACTTCACTTCGGGTCGGTTATTCACATGGCTGCCTTCCGCAGCTTTGTGAATAACCCTGTTAATAATTGTTTCACGCACACAATATTCACATTATTTAGAATACATGCACTTAAAAATATATCTGATGCTAGGCACTGCCTTCCTTAATAAAGCCTAAACTACAAGAGAAAGTTCCAGCTAAGTTGTCCAGTGTCCCTTTTTATCTATAAATTAGATGCACACAGTTACTATGTCAGTTGTTCTTTGGATTGGGTAAAAATAAAAGAATATCGTTACGATGCACTAAAGTCTGTATGGTATTGCTGAATGTGTCTTATTATCTTTATACTAAAGTAGGGGAAAAGTAAACTGGAATATGTAGAGGGATTTTTTTAAAATAGAGAACAAACTATCAAGCACTGATGTGTAAGTACAAAATGACTTGATTCATAATGGACCAATAATTATCAAACAAGGCTTTCATAATTCACATTAACATATTTGTATACTTGTTTGTAATGCATGGTTCACTGTTTTTGGAAAGTTTGTCCTTTGAAATTTACTTTTTCGTATTTAACCATAATTATGGGGTAATCTGGATACTTTTTCCTGCAGAGATTGGAATACATAAATGGGCCCATTATTATTCTATATGTCATACCTTCTCACTTTTTTTCACATTCATATTTATGTTTGATTTGACCTGGTATAACCTCATACAGAGTCAAATGAGGTTTTCCAAGGATTTTGAATTTTTTTTCGAGGTGTATATTTAACAGTGTGTATAATTAAAATAGGACTATAGCCTTCAAATAAAAAAAATATGTACTGCAGCAATTAATTTTAAGTGCATCTGTTCAGTTTTCTCTTAGTTCCCCAGAAATAACCCTTAAATACATGTTGAGACTGCCATTCCACCAAATGCAGTTTACATTAATGGGGTGGAAATGATGCTGCACTGCTTCTGAGTTCAGAGCAGAGTTGCCGCTCACACGCAGGCTAGCCTGCTTGCACTACAGTGGGATGAAAAATGTTGCAGGGCACATGGTTATCAGCATTGCCACTGCTGATTCACAAGTCTGTAGCTTGTCAATCTGCAACTGTCAACACCTAACCCTGGCCACTGCTATCTGGGTTGACAGAATGCCTCACACTATGAACTACATTGTTTGGAAGGGGGAACATGTGAGAAATAAATTAAGAGGACTTGGCTCAATCAAGGAAATGTTTTTTTATTTACAATAAGGCTTGTGCATCACAATGTACCTACATTTGGTACTTGTTTATACTTTCATGCAGGAGCCTTTAGTTTTAATTAATAATAATTAAGTTACATTATTATAATTTGTTATGCCAAAAGGCTAAATGTGTTTTACAGCTCATTCAGTGCATTCCTTATACGCTGAGGTAGGGCACAGTAAAGTACACATTACCACCACGCAAGGCAACAAGTGTACCATGTTGTAGTGCCATTTGTTTTAAATGGTATCCCAATACACTACTACAGCAGAGGGCAATGCATTTGCACTTCAGCACCCTACAACTCAAATATGTACGGTGTGGTGACTGTGTGGGTTAAAAATGGGCCAGGTCTAATTTTTTGTGATGCATTGACAGCCCAATAAATCGATTTTGCTGCTTTAGCATAATGCACGGTAACACAAAAGCGTGTTAATGTGTGTTCCTTAATGCATCACTAGTATGCCTGGCTGTTTCTTCAGCAGGTTTTATTGTCAAACTAAGAGCAACAGTTAGAGGACCAGTTATCTCAGTGTTGGAGATCCTGAGAGATGTAAGAGACAATGGATATTTCAGGCCAAAGTTAAAAAAACAACAATTAGTGAACTGGCTTTTAAAATTACCAATTAATATACAATAAAACAAAGATGATATTTGCTTTGCCAGGAAGGTGACAACATACTTTCTGCTACATTTTTAACATGTGTTGTCTACTGCTTAGCTTTTAAATGTCACACTCCAGTTTCCAGTGCCCTAAAGTCCATCTCCAGGCAAACATACAGGGCTAGCCCCACTGCAAGGGTATGTTTTTGTTTGCCCAGACATGGGCTTTAAAGCTAGCAGCCCTCTGTAAAGTAATTGTCTTGTAATGGGGTCACCACACATAACCTCCCACTCAGGCCATTAAACTAGCTCTATTTTAAAGTACAATATATTGCAATATTTAATAAAATAATATAAAAAACAACTACAGAGTGCATTGTTATTTCTCTGAAGTCCCAGCAAATAAACAACAAATATTAATATAACGCGAATTAGTGTTGCATTAATTGGCTTGCAGTAGAGGATTTTTGAGGCTTGTGTTTCTCTCATTAACCTCAATAACATACAATGCACAAGCCAGGGTTTAAATCCTTTAAATCTTTATTAGGACAGGCAGTGTTCAGATCTGCTTTACAAATTATATTAAACTAACCCATCCGCCCTCGCAACCCCTCCTAACATTACAAGAAAGGAGAAGCAAGAAGAAAGTTTTACCTTTAAGAAGCCAAGAAACCCAAACACAAATGAAAGCAATTTAGGCTAGAAGCATTTTTATTGTTTTTATCTTATGCTATGTAAATGGGAACATGTAAAAATTATAAATAGATGCTAACCCAATCTGGCTGTGAAAGTTGAAATACATTTTAAGAGCTGTTTAAAAAATCTTACAAGAGAGAGAGCGCTACTACCTAGAGAAAACTTGTATTGAATGGCATCTATTCATAAGAGAAAGAACAAATGTTCTTCGTGACCCACGATACAGCGAGCCCGTCTGTGCACAGCATCCACCCACTCAGACGCCTTGTCGATACTCAGCCTATCTATCTGTCTCCATTATACACGCACCGAACACAGCCGTTCGCGGTCTCGTTCCCACAACCGCCGCGGTCCTCCCTCCCATAGCCGCCGTGGCCCGGCCTGGCCAGCCGTGCACGCGTGCCGCTAGGATTTTTCACAGTGCCCCCTCATCCATCCATCGCTGCAGCATTCTGCTTTGGACTCTCTCTAGATACCGGTCACTGTTTCACCATCCTTGACACATTTGCAGACTTCCAACCGTAAGTTACACACATTTGTTCTTTCTCTTATGAATAGATGCCATTCAATACAAGTTTTCTCTAGGTAGTAGCGCTCTCTCTCTTGTTTTTTTCTGTTTATATATCGAATTTGCAGGGTCCTCTCCCTGTCATTGAGAGCCTGCACACCATAATTTATAGCCCGTGATTTATCCAGTGACCAAGTATCAGTCGTGCGCTTATGTTTTTGTTTTTCTTAAAAAATCTTACCTTGCTTTAGGTCCGAGTTTGAGCTATAAAAAGTCTTTAGACCCATTAAGGAGGTTAAACCCATGGAAACAAACTCATGTGCTCTTAAACCTCTTCAGTAAGATGGCAAGATTACATTTCCTCTATATTTTAATGTTTCTTTGAAACACTTCCACAATGCAGTAAAATAGGAGATGAAGAATGTAAGGACTCTTTTCTCCATCTTAACAGTCATGATTTTAGGCATAAAATTGACCTATCAATAAAAATCACATTTGCCATAAACCAGTGGGGTGCATGACAGCACTATGAAATCAATTTATTATTATGCTTAATTAAATCCACTCTTACTTACCATGAATAAACAAAGAAAACCTGTTACTTTTGAGCGTTGGCATGTGACCTATAGCCTTTTGCTGCCTAGGACACATGGTCTTTGACTACCATAATCATGAGGGGTGCCCTTCATTAGATGAGATGAGCAAATAAAAATGCCACACATGTACATCTATACTTGCAAATTATACATAGATTAACATTTTTTAATACATTAACACTCACTTATAACATTATTTGCATTAGGCCATACCAAGTACCGTAATTGTTACATGAACAAGTACAGATACTTTTCCAGCTCCAAGTCAAGACTAGAGAAAAACTCAAAAGTTAGGAGGCAGCTGTCATTTTTAAGGAAGATTGGCTATGGGGCTCCTGGGATTTGCGCATCCCTGTTTTAATGTATGATTTAAGTACAAGTACCAATACTTGTCCTCTCAGATACCAATTACTGATACCTTTTTGTTTATTGTCACGTGACAGTTTTTCTAAAACAATACAGACTAATGATTTCAGGACAGTGGTGGAGCTCCATAGCCAGGTCCCAGATGCAACTGCTGCAGCCCTGGCAGTTCTCGTGAAAATGCCAAATATCGGCACTGGTATCTGAACTGGTATCTCAGCATCCCAAAAATACTAGAGTTCCCCTCTAAGGTATTGTAGACAGTGAAGAAAGTATGGGTAATTTAATGCAAAGGACATGGGATTTTGGATATAAGAATATGCGCAGAAAAGAGTACTAGAGTTAGTGGGGTTGATTTACTAACCTTATAAACACATCACGAACATGTATACACCTCTGTAGTGTGTTCCCTCCCAGCATGATCTATGGGTGGAATCTAAACACCTTTGTAGTGTGTACACACCCAGCAGGTGTGTTGTGCAAAGCCCTGCCCTGAATTGCAAGGTGATGTTGTGTAAATTAGCTCTACATTGTGTTGCTTGCGTTGATGAATGCAGGAATGTAAATGTAAATGAGCTAACCATTTTTGTCAAAACTGTGAAGCAGCATTATATATGCATCATGTGCATGATTTTTCCATATATGGCATTAGTGGAAACATGCTTATAGAGACTTTTTGGTTGATAAATACGCTTTGCTGTGTAAAAATCACATGCACCTGGTGCGTGCGTGTGTTTAGGTTAGTAAATCACCCCCAGTGAGTCAGTACGGAGTGTGCTAACACAGATAGGGCTATCAGATTGTTTAAACAGAGATATTTTTTTTTTTGAGAATCTCAGTTCAAAGAGAAAACAATAGCTCAATAACTTGCATCTTATACTTGTAAAAAAGGAATTGAATGAAAGGTTGTGTTCTTCTGATAACCAGATTGTTTATTTGAGATACAATGAGGCCTACTACTATTCAATATCTGGTCGATTAAAAGTGGGTCTAATATTGTCAGAAAAGCAAAATGAAGCCATGTGTGTGCATGGACATTATTCAGCCTTTGTTATTCCAGCAGCAGCACACATACTAGTTTTCAGATTTGATTTTATAAGCCCAATCTAACAAGGATAGTGTTGACCAGTGTTTGTCTTAAAGGAGAACTATGGGGTCAGTGTTTTTCCCCATAGTTCTCCTTAGGGTAACGGGAGGACACAAACTAGCGTCCTCCCGTTACCCTAAGCTCAAATACTACAGTTAAGTCAGTTGAAAAGGTATGGAAGTACCTTTTCAGATACAACATTTTAATAAATAGCAAACAGATGTTAAAATGTTAGAATAGTATAATACCCCATAAATCTCATTGTACAATCTCCTTTAGATTTACCAATAGCTAAGTAATGCGATGGATAATCTAATTGTATATAAAATATTATATGATTATAAAAGTATGTCTTCATGCTGCAGTTGTTGGTGAAAAGAAGAAGCCTTGTTTAAGTTCCTTTGTAGCTTCCTTTTGTCAGAGCTCACACAGTCTAGGGACTCTTTCCCTGCCCCCATGTGACATTGTTGGTACAACTGGTCACTCAGACACCTGGCACTTCATTGTGGGAGGAAGGCAAGAGAGTCACATACTCCCCCATACTTAGAGCTACAGGGTATTTCCCTTTGCTTCTAGTAGCTGAATGGCATGCCAGAGTCAAGTGAGGGGAATATATGTAAGAATGACCAAACAGAGCATGCTACTTGAAACCGAACACTGCTAAATTAAGGAATGTCATGTAATCTAAACTTTAGGGAATTTATAACACTGTAGCCTGAGCACTGGTATCAATAATATTTATAATATAACATTTAATAGAAAGGACAGACTGAGCTGACACAAATAAACCACCTTTATCATTGTATAAAAAGCATCTTCCAAATAGATTTTTATTTTTATTTAACATAATTTATAAACCATTAACTAAAAGATGATACATTGCTGTTGGTAACACAGGCAGGGCTGTATATGGACATAATGTTGCCCTTGGCTGATATGAATGACGTTTTTTTTAAAACATGCTCAGTTTTTTATGCTGTGTGATTATTTTGTATTTTTTTTAAAATTTAGAATACACCATTGGAGAGGGTGCACTATCTGTTTTAATTTTATATTTAAAACTACTTTACAATTGTACAGACTTCCAAGAGAAAGGAGGGATGGTTTAATGATTTCTGAACTTCAAATATCCTTCTGACTCCTCTCCGCATCTTCCTTCCTTTAATAATTCAATAATTCTCTTGCTGAATATGGTTACCGTATATACTCAAGTATAAGCCGAGATTTTCAGCCCATTAGGTCAGAAGAGAGAAATTAAATCAATTGTCACAACTTGAACATTTTGAGGCTTGGTGCTGCTTTCCTTTACTGTCTGGCCCATGAGTGTCATGGAGTGTCAGCCCTAAACGATAGTGCTTTTGTTCAGATAGTTTATGTATAGTAAAGTTGGGTATACATGGTTAGAATTGTGAACAAATTGAATCAATTTTAGAACATTTGTTCGACTTTCTAATCATTGATGGTGTGAAATCGGTGATCGATTTCGACCACAGTGATGAAAAAATTTGAAGAAGGATGTTGGAATTTTTTTCTTGATTGAGTGAAATTCTAACAGTGAATGTGGTTTTTGTTCTGAAATTTCTATTCATTCCAAAATCGAATGTTAAATAAAAATCAAACGAAATTAAGAGCACAATCACCAAGCCTCTGATGGTATTGTCAAACATTCTGATGGGATTTTTCATACGAACGTTTGTGCGAAAATCTACCCATGTATACCCTACTTAACTGTATCTGAAACTTTTCATTTATGAATGTTTTTACTTTACTTTTACTGTACTGAAATATGTTCCAGTTTCAACAATGATACATTTAAATAAAAAACAACAATATTTGTTTCTCTTTTCTCAGATTTAGGCAGGATACTAGGAGAGTATGAACTGGTAACCCCAATGAGCACAGATGCAGAGGGATACCATGTTTCCAATGTCGTGTCCATAATTCACCAAAGGAGGTTAAAAAGAGACACATCACACAGCCGTCAACCTCTCTACTTCAATGTTACAGCATTTGGAAGAGAATTCCATCTCAAATTAAAGCCAAACACGCGACTCATTGCACCAGGGGCTGTTGTGGAGTGGCATGATGATGACCCTATGAACATTGAAAATAGAAGCCATGTTGGAAATACAAGCCATGCTGCAAATAACACAGAGGAAATTTTGAAAAAAGAGCCACTGTGGACTAATTGTGCTTATGTCGGAGAAATAACAGATATTCCTGGAGCATCTGTTGCATTAAGCAACTGCGACGGCCTGGTAAGATTAGCTTTCCAATTTTTTCATTATTTGCTTATTTTGTGTGCAGTTTCAAGCAAGCCGCTTGTGTGCTCTGTAATGGGAATCTAAATAGATGATACATATGTACAACAAAAAGACATTTATTCATGCTGATTTATGTATTTATGTGTAGGAATCGTTTTCTGTGCTTATAATGTCTGATTGGAATAAATAGGTCCATGCGTGATACAAAATCCTAACTAGATTGGATTAAGGCCACACTAACGTTGAACTTCTGCCACACACAAGAAAGACAGTGAAAGTGGCTTAAAGGGAAAGTTTACGTTATTTTCAACATGCATATATTTGATTATCGCAGTGTTTACTGTAAAGTCGTTTTTATTATTTTTATGTAACACTTTTACATGCTTACATGCTTGGTCTGCCAGATTTGTTTTATTATGTTGACTCTACCTAACTGCTACCTAATCCAAGCAGCTTTAAAAAAATAAATATCAGGCACTGTTAAAAGTTGTAAAAAGTTGCAGTGAAGCACGTCCATTGTGTAGCACTGCAACAAAGGAAGCAGAACCTGTGTGCACTAAGCAAATTAGGCAATCATTTGCATATATTAAAAAACATCAAATGTATTTATTTTTAAAGTGACACTAAATTCAAGAGTTAAATCTTAAAAATGCATTCAACTAAATCAAAGCAATGTAAAGAAATGTAGCCTTTTTGTGTATCAGGTGGCTGTAGATCCTCAAATCATCTCAGTATTTGTGTTGACACTGTCCTTCCTTCTGGAGGGTGGCTACTTTTGTTCCCCATGGTCCCTGTTTGTGTTGTAAAGTAGTCACCACTCCAAGCTCACTCATGTGATGGACTGCAATCTCACTACAAATTAGTAAACTAAACATGAGATTGTTGTCCATCATAGGAGTGATCTTGGAATGGTGTCTACTTTACAACACACAGGAACCATGGGGAACAAAAGTAGCCAACCTCCAGAAGGAACAACAGTGTAAGCATGAATTCAGAGATGATTTGAGCATCTACTTGCTGAGTGATACACAAATAAGATACATTTTTGTTAATAGTTAAACCAGACTAAAATTACAAGAAACACACCTTTAGAAATGTTTAGCAATGACAATCTACAAACAGGTACTTCTAGATAATTGCCGGCTTTGTATTCTTTGCATACCTTAATAATCTTTTCTTCCTCAGTCTCTGACAGTGGCCATGTTTACTGAGGGCAGATTGCTAGCTCTCCTTTTACTTCCTGGATTTCTGGCACATGTGCCTAGACATGTGACTTTGCACATAATCTCAGGGGAAGAAAATGCCTTTCCTTGAGATCTCATGAGGTTACAGATGAGATATCCCAGCAATGTTTTGCTGATGGTAATCCCAGTGTGCATTGCTTTGCCAAACTGAAGTAATTTTGCCCTTTCAAAGCAGGAAGTGAATGCTCTGCAAGTGTAAGTATTTCAAAATCACAGCATTTTACACCTGACATGTTTATGTTATTATTAATCATTATACATAGAGGGATGCATTGGTCAGCTTTAAGGTACTTGAATGCATTTTTAAGATTTAACTCCTGAGCTTAGTGTCACTTTAAATATATACTGCCTTAAAATGTTTTCTTCTTCACTCTTTAGTCACTAAATCACACACTCACTTAATGGCCTATAGATCTACAAACAGAACGTTTAACACAAAATGTGTATCCTTAGCCGGCTTCTAAGTATTTGCAACAAATCTGAGCACATATCTCTAGAACTGATACAACCAATTTCTTATCATACTTTGCCTGTCCTCACAGGAGCAATCAAGCGCTGGCATTTAGGACTAAATAAAACTGAATGTGTGACATCGACACAAAAACGTGGCCAGATTATATCCGGAGTTGTGCATGCGCAGCTCAGTGTACAATCATTAGAGACCTGCTAGCAGGAAGGTAAATCCCTTTTATTGCAGAAGATACATACATACATTCTGCAATAACAGCCTTCCAGCTAGCAAAGTTGTGTTTTACAAATAAAGTTCCAGTTAGCTTATTGTTGTGGGCTTAGTGTGGTAAATGCATAGGAATATGTATGTGCACAGTCTGAAGAATCTCACCCCACTGAAATTAAAGAAGCAAGCAGCAGATATTCAAATCAATTAAGTATTTTATGTGTTTATTATATTTTTTATTGAAATTATGAAAGATTTGTACTGGAAATGCAGAGCAAGAACTACTCCTCTTCTCTATCGATTAATCCACTTATTTACCTCACCAACAGCTCAGTGTCCGTTGCCCCTCTCTGCCAAGCTTTTCAATGGCTTCCGCTCATCCAGTTAATAAAATTCTAAATATTAACATCATAAAAAAAAATCCACAACTCTTCTCAAGCTACATCACTGACTTAACCTTAAAATATCAGACAAACTGTCCTTTCTGCTTCTCTCAAGGCCTGCTCTCAAGCTCCCTTCTATCCTCCTTTTATGTTCTCTATCCCTTCCTCTAGAAGTCCCTACCTCAATCTGTCAAGCTATCTACTACTCTGCCCCTGAAAACAAATTTATTCAAGAAAGCTTATCCTGCTTCTATCTAAAAGCAATACTTTTGCTTCCTCCATCAGCTCATCTCTCACTGTTAGTGCCCTTTGTATCACTTGCCCTTTCTTTTAACATTATAATCTTTCACAAGCAAGGCCCTGCTAACCCTCTACAATTGTATTGTTACTGTACTATCTCCTTTAGTTCATAAAGTGCTGCTCAAACTGTTGGCACTATAGAAAATATTTTTAATGAGCATGAGTTCATGGTCACCTATTCAATTGCATATGCTTTAAGATCTACCAGCACTGCTCAACCTCTCTAGCAGCCTGAAATCAGGTTTAGTAAAGCAGGCCCACTATGTATTGAGAAATAACTGCCCAAAGGAAAGCTAAGAATCTGGTTTCGCTAAAGACTGTTTAGCACACTGCCTTATTTGGCAGATAAAAAGAAATATGTACAGTACTGGAAATATTCTAATAGTTTGGTAATGGTCCAGAATATAGAGATACATGCTGAGTATATGAAGGCAGTGATTTAGGAGAGCTGTAAATAACATGGAGGCCCTGCTAGCCTGTCCAGCAATAAATGAACGACTATGGAATGTATAAGCTTTCTACAGCAGATATAAACTCTAACAGTCTGAAATAATCTGTGTCCTAATTTATGGATAAATATACAGTTATCTACAATTAGGGTAGAAGATATCACTGGATGTCCTTTTTAAACCAAATTATTTTTTAATAATGATTAAACTCTTGGGTTAGGGTTAGGTTTTTGACCTATTTGTATTTAATTGGAGAGATTTCCTCTTTTGACTTCCTGCTCAGGTGTCACGTATCTGATGTAGTATAAGTTGAAGAGGGCGGCCTCCCTTGCAGCTCCAGTCCCAGAGCCCCTGGATAGCGAAAGGAGGATATCACTGTGGCATAAAGGATCAATCTCTGCATTGCTGATGAGTCCAGGGCAGATTGCAGGCCAATGGAACACTTAGGAAACAGGGTTCCAGAAGAGCCGTACTCAGACTAGCGGTGTTTTTAACAAGTGGGCAGAGCAGTACCAGACGACAAGCAGGGGTGTAGTTGGGAACAGGCCTGAGGTGGTAATGTGCGGGCAATGAGGTACAATGTGCCAGACAGGAACAGTAGTTGAGGAACAAGCCAAGGTCAAAGGAGTACAGAGTAGCAGAAGGAAGGTCCAACAAGCCAGGTCAGTAACGGATGAACAATCAGGCCACAGGATCTCAGGAACACAGGAAGGCTGTCAATCACTCAGCACCAGTTGCCAGAATGTTACAGCCTAAATAGCCTGTGTGGTGCCCGAATTCACAATACGTGGTTCACACATGCGCGGTAACATGTGCGCGCCCATGCGTCTGCGCAAACGTGCATGGCCAGACACATTTCTGTGAACAGAACCAGGCACATGCGCAGATGCCTGTACGAGCATCAGATCAGCAGGTACCTTTCTGCACTTGCAGCGTCTTTAAAGGGATAAAACATGGAGAAATGTGCATGTATGGAAGAGATGTACGGCATCATTTTTTAAAAATTCTGCAGTGACATACACTTTACCTCACAGGAACTTTTATGTCTGCAGAAAGAAGTGCTGTGTGTTAGGAATTCAGTACAATGCAATAAGTACCTGACTATTCGTAATAAAGGAAGATGAAGGCAGCAGCTAGATGCATACACACTACAAGCATAACCAGTTGCATAATGTAGCAGCAATTTTTGTTATATATGCAATCTTGATTTAAGACTGTCATTAAGATCGCAGTTGCACTAAAGACTGAATTCCCATGATCGTCCAAAGCTTACAGACCAGAGTTTTGCTATGAGCTGCTAAATATGTAGATTGATTACAACAAAAATCTGCGCTCTTGGAAAAATAGCCTAAGATGTTAAAATGGTGATCCTAAAGCTGCTATGAAAAATAGTGTATGTGATGTGTGAGTGTTAACACAGCGCTAAAGGTTTAAAGTGAACTAAATGATTCCCTAAAGAAATATATATTTGGTTTAAAAATACCTTCTTACGAAAAAAATATATATGTATGTGTGTTTCATACCAGTGAAAAGGTCTTGAAAAAGACCTATACAGTATCAAATATTTTAGGTGATCCAATGTGACACAAAAGTGTCTAAAAATGGCCTATTTAGTGTTAATAGTGTTAGTGTTCATGATAGAATACCGGCGCTTGGTGGCCTCAGCGGTGGATGTGGGCTGAGTTGTGGTATTTAGTGACTATACCGTACTGAATCTGCCTTATTTCGCCATTGGGCGGTCTTATACTTTTCAAAGAAAGCTCACTTGGAGGACCGGGAGAAAAACATCAGCTATCTAGCGGGCAAAAGGAGCCGGGATACTGCCGTAGAGGACTGGCTGGATCCGCTGCAGTGCGGCTAGTGAAGATATTTGCCGGTATCCGCTCCAGTGCCGGGGGAGTCCTGTACGTATGGGTGGGAGAGCTGAGGGACCAGACCCACACCTTTGAGAGGGGCTTGATTTCCACACACCATCTGGTGAGTAACCATTGCTTGGGGGGCCTCAGATCGGGCGAGGAAGAGCTGCTGTATATTTTTTATATTTTCTATTTTTTCTATTTTTGCATTTATTTGCTATTCAAATTACGGACTGAGACTTTGGAGGAAATATTTGCATCTAATCTCAATACCACTGTTTTTCACTGGAATATTTTTTGCTTCACTGGATTTTTATTTTTTAATGATTTGCATTTTCACTCACTAATGAGATGTATTAATGTTTCAAAGAATTTCGATTTATTTTTCCTGATATCCTGTCACATTGTATCTATCCAGGAGCCCTATGCTCTGAATGTTATGTATTAACACTAAATAGGCCATTTTTAGACACTTTTGTGTCACATTGGATCACCTAAAATATTTGATACTGTATAGGTATTTTTCAAGACCTTTTCACTGGTGTAAAACACACATACATATATATTTTTTTCGTAAGTATTTTTAAACCAAATATATATTTCTTTAGGGAATCATTTAGTTCACTTTAAACCTTTAGCGCTGTGTTAACACTCACACATTAAATATGTAGATTGCTCAGACATTTTACAGTCCTTTGCCTCTCATTACAGAGTGTAAATAATTTATTGAATTCTTTTGAAGAACTACTTATATATCTGTTTTTACTATTTGTCGGCAACTGATTGCTAAATGAAAGATTATACCTGATTGTTTTTATGATTAACAACTTTTTCCTGTTTTATAAACCAACCCAAAAGCTTAAATATTATTTATATTTCAACCCTATTTGCAATATAGGGTTCATTTACATATTTTTGCAAAAACACACTGCTTCATATTCATCGCTGTGCTAGTTTCAGCTTCTTAAGCAATGGTCCCTTAACAATTTTCCATGCTTTTCTTAGTAAAAGTTACTTTTTCCGCTGAAGCCGTCCATTTTTCATAAGTACAGAGTGCTGACTGGCCCCTAAGATTGCAAAAATATTATACTTGAAAATGTTAAAGTGTGATCAGTGTTTTTTCCCTTGGAGTCAAACAGGAGTCCTTTAAATCACAAAAATGACACTGTTTGGCTGAAATGTTTCAGGATAAATTCAGATTGAGGTCACTGCCAGGTATCCTGAAAGACACTTTGGCCTGCAGCTCTATGCCACACTAAACAGTATTTCTGCAGAACAGCAGGAATGGGCGGGTATTTACAGTGGTAACTCAGTGGTCTACCAGGGTAAACATTTTGAAATCCCAGATACACACTGCTTGCAAGCCACATGTGCTACAAATACTAAGTCAATCAGCTGTGCAGAGCAAAAACAACAGCAACTATTTTGTGTTCATGTAGTTACAGTAGAAACTCCCTTTCCCAAGAGACCACATCTAAAAACATATTGGAAGCTGACCTTTGTCAATGGACAGCTTAAAGAAGACTTTAATGGAAAGCTTACTAACGTTCTGTAGTAGTGAATGTCTGACTCAATTTGCTTTGGACTTATGTTGGCCTATTTAATTATATGTGATGTCTCCAAAAACGCTTTGAAATTAAATTTGTACCTCTGTGGACACATTGTTGGAATTAACTTATATAGATCTGAGTAGCTCTAAATTTTTGTTAGTCTGTACCCTGGTATATCAGATCCATTTACCTTCGAAATCTTTCAATGTTCTGCAAAGATTGGCCTTTTGAAATACCCTATGCAGTAAATACTCTATTTTGCCAGTACAGAGGCTCTAAGCTATAACCAATCTCTGAGCCATGGTACATGTGAAAGCATATTTGTATTACTCTGCCATGCACCATTCCGCTCTTCCACTTGTCTTAGATTTTATATGACCACTTACCATGATTGTGTCAATCCGCATTATCTATGGAGCTATTACGATTTTAACAGTCCTTTTTATCATCTATGGTCAGTAACAACACAGAACAACTATTGTGTGATCAGGATATGATACAATGAGTATTATTGGGTGATTTCTTTATAAGATTACATTTGGGGCATACGGGGATAAGGAAGAAATCCATTATATAATCCTTGTAAGAGATGAGCAAAAGTCAGCGGTTTCTTTTCCCTGAAATTTTGGTGAGAATGGGAACATGTTAAACATCTATTGCCATTTTGGTGAATTGTATTCAAGTCAGTGGTAAAAGCTACATTAAGTTGTTTTTTTGGCAGTTACTAAGGGTGTGGTGGACTTTCAATGGCCCAGAGTCCTGAGGCTTACCCAAACTCCTTTCAACTATTCCGGACCTGTTCATGAGCCAAAAACAGCTTCTCATAGCCCTCATTATCCTATGCTTTTTAACAGAAAGAAAAAATAAACTGTGCAAAATAGGAAAATAAATTCAAAGTGACAGTAAACAATAGGGATGCACAGATTCTAGTTCAGATACCAGAGCAGATACTTGCCATTTTCACGAGAACTACCAGGGTTGCAGTAGTTCAGCTGCAACTGTGCCCTGGTGCTCCACCACTGTCCTGAAATCTTTAGTCTGTATTGTTTTAGAAAAACGGTCAATTAAATGTCAATTAAATAAAGGCATCAGTAATTGGTATCTGTGAGTACTTGGACAAGCATTGGTACTGTATTATGTTACTTATGTCAATGAAAGAGGCTTGGAACCTAACTTCCTCAATTTCCACTGACTTACTGGGTTTCAGTTTACACCAGTTTCTATTTAGAATCATTCCTTGTTTTGAGAGGCCTGGAACCTAACTCCCTCACGTCCCTTTGACATGCATTATATATTTGGTTACAATTTACAACACTCCCAGACAAGGGTGCTATTTTGAATCAGTCCAAATGGAACCATTGTAAACCGAGGGCCACCTGTACCCTTAAGACTGAAGTACCCTAAATACCTCCCTAAAAACACATCATCTAAAAAATAAATAAAAACAGCAGACAATTTTTTACAAGCAAATATCACCTAAACAGCTCAATGAGTGTAATTGAAAGTTTAAGTTTCGTTAAAATTATGAGCAGTGAAATCAGTAATGGTTTAGTTAAGCATTATATTATTTTATATACATTATATATGCTATTGTTGCAGACCAATCAGATATATCATCTCTTTAAGATATATAAATATTTGTATATATTGAAGGTTTCACATAACTTTCATGTTCAATTTTAAAGGCACAACAGTAAACAATTGTGGTCCATGAATGTTGAAAATGTTTTTATTTGTATAGACAGATTGAAACTGAGGCTAGAGCTCAAGTAGTTGGCTAATATAACCTGGAACCTGTCAATGTAGACTAGGTCCCTCAAGGGAATATGGAACTACTTCAAACATGCAAAAATGTTTGATGATTGACTTTCTTATCTGGGCTTCTACAGTTCAAAACCATATCCCCAGTTGTCCAACACAAGATGAAAGACATATCGCAGTCATGTTGCTGAGTTATAGTTTTGGCAAGAGTTGATGTGGTTTTTGTTTTTTTGTACAATTAAACAATGCTCCCTGCTCTCTTGTTCTTTTACAGTCTTAGCTTGTGTGTATCTTTTTTTTTCTCTGGTACAATTTAACTTAAATACGTTTTAGCAGATCTTTGATGTTCATATGGAATATCAAAATGTGTCTCTGCTGCTTATAGTAACTACAAAGCTAACTGTCAATTTTTGTAATGCAGATTAGAAAATAGTACTATAGGCAACAACCTAACTTTAACATCTTGCTGTTTATTCTTAAAAAGCTCAGGGGTTTGTGCACTTCTCAGTGTTGGTATGTGAAATAATCACTCTCTGTTAAAAAGTATTTAACAATGGTATATGCTGAGTGCCACCTAGTTGCCCTTCCTGTATGGAAATTAATATCCTTAAGGGATTCAGTTGTACTGGTTTATGTCCTCATTGCAGTAAAAAGCTTTCTACTTCTAGCTGCTACGGCTTACATGTACTTCTTCTCTGACCATAAAGGCCAGTGCATGTGCGGTGGTAAACATGGGGCTTGCCATAAATTAAATTACTGTGTCATACACACTTCAAGTAATGCACTGGTGGATTGGTATTATAGCATGGTATGGTATAGTAAGCCTTGTTCCTTATCCTGAATATGGGGAAAGTGCAGTGGTACACTTTCCTTTGAGGTAGCGTTTGATGGTTAGCCACATCTCCTAATCTGACTATATGTAGCATCAAACCCTTAGGAGATTGCTTGTTGTCCAAAGCACACAGATGCAGGATGTTGCCTGAGGCTTAATTTCCTTCTTCTTGGTTGGGTAAACAGCATTTTACGTTACCCATCTATTATTGTATATCGTGATTTGTCTGAAAAAAAAATGATGGGGGTCCTGGTGTATTTCGTTATGGTTGATGAGACTTTACAGTCTACACCACAAACATGAGTATAGTTGTGTGCACTTTAAGCATATGTGCTACTGCTCTGTTACATTCTGTGAACGTTCTAGAGATCTTTTATGTACTGCCTTATATTAAGATTTCACCACAATTCTGCTTTGACTGAATACATTTTAGAACCAGGTTTTATTGGTTCCCCTTTCGACTTCCCCTCCTGAAAACAATGAATTCCCTTAACAGTTACCGTGTGCTGTGTATTACTAAAACGTATGGTTTTTGTTTTTATTTCCAGTAAATCATATGGCATCCACCTGGTTTCAAATCAGTCCTAAGAATTATTATGTTTAATTGCATTTGAAAATATTGAAAACAAGCCATGTAAGTCATATTAAATTGATTGCTGATTAACTACCATCAAGTATGAGCCAACTTCAGGAAATCATGTAGACTGACAGTCTCCAAAATATAATTTTTCTAATTTGTATCCTAAAGCTTCTCAGTGGTTCATTTATAGTTTTTGTCATGTCAATATATATTGTAGGTGATCTTCACTGTCCTCTTCTGCCTTCAACCTTACCAAACATTATCGATTCTCCTCAGGACTTTTGTTGCTTATAATGTTCCCAAAATAATTTACATTTGGTAATCTAGGCTTTAGAATTTCAGGCTGAACTTGGTCAAGGATCAGATTGTCTTCTTGGTTTTGCACAGTATCTGTAAGAAATATGATTAAATCTTTGTCTTTAGAGTTGCATATTTGCTTCTGGTAGCCCATCACTGCAACTGTGCCAAATGTTATCATATGTCATATTTGTTGGCTTAGGCTAGTGTCACACTTGTGAACCTGTTGCACGTCACTGACAACAGGATAGCTATAAAATGCAGGGAGAACACTTGTCTGTTTTCTGTGTGTAGCTCCCTTGCCTGCTTCGGTAGCGAGGCATCACTCCCTCTCTGCCAAAAACGTTTCAAAAATTAGGTTGTCAGTGAGTGAACAACACCTCACTCATCCAGTTGACAAGGGAGCAACAAATGCAAGCTGGTAGAGGTTTCACCTCCGTTCTGTGTCCTCCATAGTGAGAGGCATTGGTCCTAGGAGTCAGAAATTGTTTACAACTTGGTTATCTTCATTGTCAGTTCTTAAACTGATTGTGGTGTGATTGTGGTATCATCACTTGTCTTCTTTTACTTCTTGGATTTTAGCTAGAAAAGCCAATACATTTTACTTGCTCCTGCCATAATTATGGAGTCATCAACAACCGTGCTTGTTGATCTTTCTTTCCCTGAGTTAGCCACATTCATCATTTTGTAATTTAGATTTTCTCATCATGTGTTTCACATACAATTTGTATATGCAAAAACCATTTGTTTATAATATTGACACCCAGCGAACCCACATAGTAAAACTTACTAAACACAACTCTGAAGAAATTATGCAATATAGTATTAAGTTACCTTCAGCTTATTTTAAAAAATATCAAGCATTCTTTGTACTAAAAAAGTACAAAAATAAATGTAAGTGCTCTGTCCTTTATGAGCAATATTGCTAAAAACGAGTCAAGCAATCTCCTCATTTACCATTGAGTCAACACATTTTTTATATGCCAGTGGTTATTTCTATGGAAACCTGTCACTAATTAGTGGATAGGCAGTTCAGACACTGATGTATGGAGTTGCCAAAGTAATATGGTCTGGCATTCTTGTAGATTGTAAAAGAAGGAAAAAAAAAACTAACAATGTCATTTTCATTTCAATGAGACGTTAATCTCTCAATATAAGCTCTTTTTTAAAATATAAATTACACTGGGCTTGCCAAATAACATACCAGCTCAGTACTTCATTAAAATGTACTTATGATTCTAAATGACTCTATTGCTTTAATGTGCTTTTGATTTTTTTTCTGAAGATTTTGCATAACACCAAACCCGCAAAGAAAGCTAAATACATGCACTTTTTGTCCTGTGCTCAGATAGCAGAGTAAGCACATTTTGTAAACTTCCCTTTTAACCCTAATATACTGTGAATGTCCACATCTTACGAGACCATAAAGTTCTCTTAGCTACTTTTAACACATTTCTTTACATTTAAAAATTTGATTGAGCAATTGAATATGCTGACAAAGCAGCATTACCTTATCGTTTTGTTTCTTACAGCTAGCTGTTCTGAACTCCCTGATTTAAAATATGAATAGTGTATATGTCCATATAAAAGAAACATAGTGACAATTCTAAGAGTTCTCTGTACTAGTTCACACCAACCACCAGCCCGATTGTGGCCGGAACGCACTGAATTGCGTTTTGGCTGGC
The DNA here is from genome assembly GCF_000935625.1 of Nanorana parkeri. Taxonomy (NCBI): domain Eukaryota; kingdom Metazoa; phylum Chordata; class Amphibia; order Anura; family Dicroglossidae; genus Nanorana; species Nanorana parkeri. Next base: position 168,085 of record NW_017307796.1, read on the forward strand.
TCACTTTGTGTTGGGGCATGAAGGGGCATGGCGGAGCATTGAACTCAATGGCACCACAGCCACACCCTCCAGCCAAAATGCAATCGGCCGCACAGGAACGCGTGGCATTGCAGCTGGAGGGCCTGGCTGCGGTGCCATTGAGTTCAATGCACCTACACGCCCCTCCCACCCCGAAACAAATCCTTCTTACTACTAACTAACCTCCATATGTGCTGGGGCTCCAATTTAATTTCTTTTGGATGTCATACATGAGTTGACAATAAAAAATTCAGATTAAGACAACAGAAAAAGGGGTTGATATTCTTAGGGCCTGTGTCGATGAGCTTTACAGATTTCCAGATTTGCAGACTTGTTCTAGGTCAATGGAATCCAGTTAATGAGTGTACTATCCAGACAACTAGCATATTTAGAAGGGGATTGGCAATGACAGCCCTATTTGTCTCTCAGGAAAGGCTTGCTTTACATGCAAAACCACTTACACAGTTATGTTAGGCCACTAAAGGAGGACTGCATCATAGGATGCTAGTGGACTCCCTGTGCCAGAGAGGCGTAGGTTTGTTTGCGGGTTCCACATATTCTATGGTGGAATTACTCCTGCCACTATAATTTAGTAATCTGATTAAATTATACCTGACAGCTAATACTGACCTCTTTCTGAAAATGTTAGTTGAATGACCTTCTCTGGGTTCAGTACTTTCTGCATCACAGGCCTGAAACAAGTATGAATGCAGTAAAGATACAAGTCCCAATATGCTTCCTTGTTTTAGATTAGTGGCAGGTTACCTTTAAGGGAAACACATCTTGTTTTTTATTATTGCAGTACAATTTCCATGCAAACAGGAAGTCAGTATTGAGGTACAGCTTGTTCTATTGCCACAATAACAATTTACATTCTCAGTGTATCTCCCTCCAGCACTACACTATGGAATGTATCCAGAATCTGTGATTAATAATTATGTAGAGAGAATAAATTGCATTGTGTCAGCACAGGATCATGAACACAAAAGATTCATGTTTCTTTTACACTGAAGCATTGTTTATCTGATAATCACAAGTATACATCAAATAGTATTAATTTAGTATGTCTGATATTCTGTCTCCTTTTTACAAAAAGTATAGATATTACTTAGCTAAATTAATATTTTCATACACATAATTAATGGAATTCCTGGGAAACAAGAGGTTTTTACCATGAATGAAATGAGGAAACTGTATAGACACAGAGGGCCTCTTGTGTGAAAAGTGTTCCAAAGGAAAAGTATTCTTGTCATCTGTAGAACCAATCATATACTTCATCACGGTAATGGCATCCCCTAGCTGCCTGCCCTGCCTGCTCAGTTCTTGATTAACTGCGCTTGACCCCCATCCACTCTCCTCTGGCTCTTACCTGCTCTACTGTTTCCTTTGTCCCCTCCTGCACTTGTCCAGTATCCCCCTGTTTACTCCAACAGAAGGGTAAAGTCTCACAATCTTTATTAACAATTGATGAGCGCTCTCCAACAGACACAATTATGTCAGAGGCAGGTGTACTTCTAGGCTTTTTACTTCTTGAGGAAAATCTGAAACAAATTGGTGTTGCATATACATGAGACTTTTATTTTTTTTCTGCATGCATGTGCAACTAGGTAGCCCTGAAGCTAATAGGTTGTAAAAAGTTCTGGAACACAGGTCGAAAGTTACGGATGGACAGGACTTGTGTCTATGTTTATTTAGGGAGTAGTAGAAAAAAGCCTATGAATAGGAGAGGAATGTAAAATTGAGACATCTAGACAGTATAAGACTGGTACCAATTTAGGTAAGGCCCCACCTTTATACAGTAGGATACACATTGATAGGCAGAGTGCAAGTGGACAAAAAGTAGATGTGGTGGTTTATTTGACATTTCAACGATTAAATAGGTCTGAATTTCTAGGTGTGGCTTATTTTAAGCAAGCAAGGCAAACATTTTTATTCTTGGGAACCCAATTCTACAAACAATCAGTTATAACTACAAACATGTTCAAAGAAGATGCTAGAACACATTCTCATATTCCAAGAGAATGTTCAAATTTTGTTAAAGATTGTAAGGGATTGCCAATAATGTTTGTTATATATTACTCTTTAATGTCCAGGTTATTTTTTCTCTTTTTAATCATGCCTTTCATCCTAATAGGATCTTACCCTTCTTTGCCGCTAATACCAAGACATTGGTTTTCAGCCTTGTGTATTGCCAACCCGAGTAGACTTAGCTCTTCCAATATCTGTACCACTTCTAAATAATCAGGCTGTAGACTCTCAACCTTGTGCATCATTTCATCTTATTTTAACAGACATTTCACCTTTTCTTATTATTCATTTATGCCTTAATAAATAAGTACAATATAACCTTATTGGTGCAGATTTTTGGTACCAATTATTTGTCGCATTATAAATACCTACCTGGATACAAGCTACCATGGACATTTTTGGCAAATGGAACGTCAACTGAATACTCTCTGTCATACCCTCAAAGCTGGGCAGGAAATACAGGGCAGGAGAGTTGTAAGGCCAGGAATACATCTGCTGCAAAACAGGTTGATATCCAGATTTCTGAAAATCCCCAGCAGATAGAAGTTTATATAATTCAATCATCACTATTCATGTGTTAGACTCAAGTAGGGGATGAGGTTTAGGTCAGAAAGTGTCTATTACTTTTTGGGTGTGATAAATTCATTTTTAGGCATGATAAATGAATTATACATACAGTAAAAATGATTGTGCTAAACATTTGTGAACAACCATTTCCTATGCTTAAATTTCCTCATCAAAAATAACCAAGCCAAGTTTCAGAAAATTGACGTAATGTATTTATATAACAATATTCAGGAAATAAGGAAAGGATCTGTTTGACTCAAAATGAGTTTATGATTTTATTAAAGCAGGGAGTAATAAGAATGAAGTAGTGACAACAGCATTCAGTCCAAACAGCTATTTCCCATTTCACATGGGGATCCCCCCCTTTTTTTTTTTTTTACAACACAGTTTATTTACAGTATATGCTAAATTATTGTTGGCTGTTATACTCTGTCTTCATTTCACCACATTCACCAAGCTAAGGGAAACTTCCTCTGCAAAGTGCAAATTCCCTTGCAAAGTGAACACTCTATTTTCCTTTAGTACATCAACCCCATTGCATGATGTTCAGTTTTCTAGTCACTTTAGAATTTAATGGCAGTGTTCGAAGTGATTTAGCCATTACTCCGTATCTACATTAATTAAAGATGCCTACAGCATAATGTTACCTGGAGTCAAAAATGTATCTGTAGACTATAGCTCTCTAACCATGAAGTGATTCATCATTTAATATAAATAAAATATTGTATATCTGACCGTTCTCTGAATGATTACAGATCAAAGGCACATAACACATTGTTTGCAAGAATTAAAACTGTAATTGACATTGGGGATGTTTTTAATTATTTTAAACAATGTTTTATTATGCCTTAGTTAGATTTACCTCTATGTCACATTTTATTTTAAAGTTTTACTTAAACATTTGGATCTAAAGTTTCATAGCTATAAATGCTATTTGCCAATGAATACACTCAGTGGAATTTATTGGCTATGCTGCTAATTTGTCTCATTGTTCCAAAAGCCTTTCCATTAAACTTTTCTCATTCTACGTTGGTGTATAAGAATAGGAGTCAAAGTCTTTGTATAGCATCATTGTGTTCCCTAACATTGTATGTACAATGTGGGTGTTCTGTGATTCATTTTCCCATCACTCAGAATCACTCCAATGTAACGTTGTTTTATGTGTCCACCCCCACCTACAGGACCGGGTCACAGCATCATGTCACTTGTAAAACAACAAAAATGCACATCATCTAAAGACCCAAGTAGTATTATCTGCAGTGACTAGATAAGTTTATTTTATCCTTGTACATGTTGTTCTGTATAGTGAGTATCCACAACCACCCTATCAGTATTTACTACTTTTCCGTGTAAATAATAACTTTTTGAGCCACAGAAATGCTCTATAAAACTTAAAAACATGGGACAAATTCCCATTCCCTATTCTCTTGCGTCACTCCAGACCCTAAATAATGTATTTCATACATTTGTCCTTTCTGTAACGAGACTCTAAAATGTTGCAGCATTGCTTTAAATAGCTTGATTATAATAGAAATAAGTCAATGGAACTGGAATAAAGAAAATGTGGACAAAAGTAGAATCCATGCCAACGGCAATGGGCAACAGCTCCATTTCTCTTTCCACAGTTACAAAGTGTAAGAGCATTTTTAGTGCGCTTAACTTTCTTATGCCCTCCTCAGCAGTTTTTTAAACATAATATATATACCTAAAATGCAGATTTCTAGCAGTCCTTGCTGTTTGGCCTGCGCAGCACCATGCAACAGCTCTTCTCAGTACTTTAAACAACTTGACAAGATGCTATTGGGCGTGTTCCTGCAGGTTTTGTGTTGGAAGTACAATTACATTACAATGCTTTGTTGTGTTTACGTGTGAATTTCTGATGATGTAATCTCTGACATCAGGATTCTGTTGACCTCTGGTGCCAGGATATAGCAAGCCTAATCCAAATCTGAAGCAACAAATCACTGCAATAGTGACTTAGTGAAGTGAATGTAGAGCTCTACCCAACCCACCCACCACAAATCTGCTAAAAATAGGGTTAGCACACCAATTTCTTCGCATTCTTAGGCACACTAATGGGTTGAACTCTGGGAGTTGCTGTGTCCAACAATGGAGTTGGACACATCACTTCCCAGATACACTCTACAATGCTACTGTGGCTATCCAGAGGGTGCTTTGTTTAAGCTTTGTTTAAGCAGATCTACTGGCATTGGACAGAAATGTGTTGCTTTCAAATCTACACAGATCTGCAAAGTCTGAAACTGTTACAAAACATATACTGGCTGTAGGAATAAAACTATCAACACTTGACTTCACAGCATTTAAAAACCATTTAACTTGGACAATGATGAATGAAAACTTTCTGCAGTCCTCACAGACTCAACATCAACATTTTCCAAAATTTGCGCCCTGGGTAGATAATTATTTACCAAAAGACATTAATACGATCTTATTAATCATCTAGATGTACTCCCAGATTCCTTGCTGTACACTACCTTCCCCTAATGTACAATTGTAATGCTTCTCCCAAGCCTCATACACCTTTCCTACCTTCTCTGCCATGTTATCACCCCTTTTCCCCATAATCCTGTTCTTTCTTTAAAGAGAGTTTTGAAAAGTGAGATGGGGGAAATACTGTATATCAATGTTCTTTGTCTATCTGTTCTCATCACTTGCTACACAACCACTAATTTATAATTTGTTCTATACTCAAACATTAATGTTCTCCCGCAACATTGTGGACTATACAAAATAAACTATACACACTACAATAATAGTAATAAAAATGATCCCTTTCCATTAACTCCTATATCTGAATGAGCTCATTAGATATTCTAGATGACAATTGCACTTATTGCATGCTCATGCAAGGCTGTGTAGAATCATTTAGCATTTTTTGATGGCAAATTTGCAAAAAGAGGGCTATCACACCTATTTTTGTCTGCTAAAACCTTACTATCTTAGCTCTTAATTAACAATGTATGTAAACAGATAAAGGCTGATTTCTTAATGTATTTGAAAATCTTCACTCCAAAATGTGAATATTCACTTCAATTATCAGTCATTAAAAAGCAAATTTCTGTTCACTTTAAATACTCAATCAGGTACAGATGCTTTTCACATGATTGGATAATTAAAGTTTTTTGAGTGAAAATTCTGAACTTATTTAGTATATCAGCCTTATAATTGTTACTTATGTGCATCGCATAAAAGGAAAAAAGCTCAGGGGAATTTTAACTTTGGGCTCCACCACCGTAACATGTTAGGTAGAAAATGCAGCTTTACCATGTTCACCGATGCTGTCATCATCAGCAGATACTTCTTTCCACGTCTTGTTGCTGGTCTTTCTTTTTTTTTAAAAGAAAGCCAGCATCCCTTAACTCACTTCCAATGAGCCCAAGCTATTATGGTAACATCCTGTGGTGCGTCATCATTGTGGCTTGAGCTTGCAGAAGAATGCTGATTCATGTGACTATCCAGGAGACATCTAGAAAAAAGGTTTTTGCAGGGAATACTTTAATTTGGTCAGTATGGTGGTGTCAAAGCTGGAAATTAGTTTCTACCTGTCACAAAAACAATGATATACAATATACAAAATATATTGAAGGGTAAAAAAAGTTCTGGTCCTCTAAAGGGAGAGAAGTTTGTTGTATATACAGATAGAGTCCATAGATGAGGTAAACACAATGAGAACTTTTTCCAGGAAACACATACAACAGCTAAATGCCTTAATGTATTTCTCAATACTGCCTCTAGTAACCTTATCTATGGACTCCATCTGTGTTTATGTATATTATTATTTATAACAGTTATTTTATATAGTGCTGTACAATTCACGCCGCAGCGCTTTGCACATTCACATCACTCCCTGCCTTTAAGGAGCTTACAATCTAAGGTCCCTATCTTACATGCATACATACATACAAGGGCCAATTAAGGACCATTAGTACCATATCTGCATGTGTGTCTCTGCAAATGTGGTGCGGTGCATTTGTGACACTTTTTTATGCATTCTGGTGCATTCCAGTGCTTTTAACATTATTCTCTGAGGTTACGTCCTGCTTCATTTTGTAGCACTTTCCTTTGTTTGTGTGATTAAGGTGGTGAGTATGCAGGCATGCTCTTGTGATGGCTATTGCAATCCTGAAACAATGTGCTTGCAGGAGACATCATGTTTGGGTGCACCCATCCTTGAAGCTAAGAGAATCAAAAGGGTAAATTTTGGACTTTATACAAGGACTTGCCGGCACATCCAGAATTTATTTTTTCATTCACTCATACTGTATGTGTATTTGAAGGTAATATGTGTTATTTATCCAAAACCTCCCTTTTTTATTCATTCTGTTGTGTTCCGGTGCGTTTTTGATGTGTTTTTGTGCATTCTGGTGCATTCCAGCAAAATGTGACATGCATTATTTTTTTTTCCTGCACTGGAACAGACTTCACTGGTGTGAACAGAGCCCACAAATCCCATACAAATACATTGGAATGCATATTTGGTGCGTGAGAAAAATGTAACCATCTGGATCTGATCCGGACATGGTGTGAAAGGGGCCCTTAGATGGGAGCCAATTCACCTTCCAGCGTGTCTTTGGAGTGTAGGAGGAAACCTGAGTACCTGGAGGAAATCGACGCAAGCACAAGGAGAACATGCAATCTTCTTACAGATAGTAGCAACAGCTCCTTTCATTTGTTTCCACCCTAAAGTGATTACGTGCAAAATAAGTAAAATAATCATAGTGATTCCCTGTCTCCCAGTAGAGCCCTGCAAAGTCTCAGTTATAAAGGTGCAGTCATTAAGACTAAATCAAATATGTCTAAGGATTTCAAATATCTTGTTTAGAAATGATTAGTCTGTGGAACCAGAAAAAAGGATTGAAAACCCTGGAAACATTTGGGCCAATTATGTCTCACAAAGGAGAAAAAATAAATAATTTCTTATTTCAAATATGATGTTTGGTTTAATATCTACACTTTGCTACATACATGGCTTGGCCAAACCAGGCACTATGTCCTTGTGAGTTAGATTTCTTTGCTCATTTGCTTTAGTTTGATGATCATGTAGCAGAGTATAGTATGCTTGCAGTACTTTTTAGACCTTGCATTCCTTTTCCTTGTATTCCATTGTTCATTTATCTTTCATGGGCAGTGTGATCTGTACTAATTTACAGTAGGTGCAGTGGCGTAACAACCGGGGGGGCGGCCGGTGTGTCTGCTCCGGGCGTTAAGCTAGTGTAGTTTCTGAGGCAAATTTTTGGAACTTTGGAGAAGGTATCTCTGCCCCCATCACTGTTGCTTGCCTGCAGTTCATACTTTAAAAAACTGCATCATTTACACAAGAGAATCCCTTGAATGTTTGATCATTTATTGTACATTCCTTCATCTGCATGATGCAGGTAACCATGTCCTGCTATATGTCCACCATTTTGGCAGAATGTACCTGTTTTGACTAATACAGCCTTTTAATTTAGCAAAAGTGTGCCCTACATGGACCCAAGTACAGATTCAATTTGATTGATTGAATGAGACAAACCTGGTGCTGTCTTTCTTGTGTTTGCTTTGCTACAGAAGCACTTCTCTGAAACAATTATTGAGGTCGGGAGTGGTGTATACGACATGCTGAATATTAATTGGGAGTGCTGTAGAAAACAATTAAGATACAAAAGTCCTTGTTTACATGAGTATGTGTTTGGTTTCTATCCGTTATTTTACCTGTAGAATTTAAAAGGAATACAAAAGCAGCTCAGAAGGAAGTCAGAAGCATGTCTGACACACCTCAGAAGGTACTTAGAAGCATCCCAAATGCATCCCAACTGCAAGTTGAGTGAACCTAAAATCAGTATGCATTTGCCCATCTATACTTACCAAGTCCTTATTGATAAGTGCAGTGAAGGCTCTTTGTGTCACTGTCTGAAATATGCTGGTGTAATTTGAATTGGAGTAAATAGAAGGAATGATGATTAGATGTGCATACAGTAAGTCTCTTTCAAAGGGTAAGGGGCTATGGTGTAAACACTTTTTTTGCATGGAATGCTTTTAATTAATTGCTCAACCAAAGACCTCTGAACTGTGGAAAGTACTGGTTTGGCCTACTGGGATTCATCAGCAAGTGGCTGGTGGTATAACATACAATTATGTGGACTTTAGTCACTATTCCCTTGAACATTTATGCAAATAAAATATTTCAAAAAGGATATATGTTGCTGTGCATTGACATACCTTGTTCGTTGCACCCTAATGCATATATACAGTGTGCTGCAGCACACCTGTGCCATAGCACTCCATAATGCATGATAGCAATGCTTTGTTCGTTATGGTGTGCTGAGTCTTAAAAAAATAGAGCAGGACCTATTTTTGGTGCATTGAAGTTCATTCACAGCCCATAAAAAATAAATGGGCTGCCTAACAGAACATGGCATACACTCAGAAATGTGTGCATTAAAGAACAACACATTTGGGTTTTAATCAACGCTAAGTTTGGTTGCTGGGATCGGTTATTAAGCATTAGACGTCTGTTGTTTATAGCATAATAAGCACAAAGGCTGCCAAAAAATAAATCATGGCAGAGAAGGGTCAGATGTGGCTGGTAAAGCAGATAATGCACTAAAATATGATGGATATGTAGTCTGACATATTGTAGCGACGCAACTTGTGGATCAAGGAACATTGAAAAAAACCCTTATAATAAATATTTAAAGGTAAACTCCAGGTGCAAACATTTTCATATTCTCGATAGCCACACTAGATAGGAATCCACTTTGTGTGTATCAAATGCCCCTATTTTACCCTTTGAATATAGCAGTGGCATCATTACTGTGCTGCACATAGCTTGTGTAGAGAGCAGAGCTATGGAAGGGACCCGGCATTAACAGGCATTAATTGGGAAATAAATAAATCGTTAATAGACTGAAGATAGGATGGTAGAGCTGATTTTTAAAAGTATTTTCATCAGAGAAGTAAAGAAATTGGTTTAGATTTGTAAAATAAAATCTAGAAAAGTAGACAGAAGTTGAATACACTGATGCTGAAACATTGGAGGTGACAACATAAACACGAACAGAAGATGACACTGTTGGCGGCAGGGGCGGAATGACAACACATGGGCCCCCGGGCAATAAGAGATTATGGGGCCCCCTTGTGCTCCACCCATATACAGGCCCCACCCACATATACATTCCTGTGTTACAGAAATTATTTCTCCGCACTGTTTTCAAAATAGCAGGTCTATTCACTAAAAGTGAACTGCAAGGGAATTGTTAGGTGACATTCAAAATCTAGACCAATAGAGGTGATTTGGAAAGTGAGCCAAATGGCAGACATTTTCTGGTTGAGCTATTTTGACCTACATTCTTCAATTCTGCCAATTGTTCTGGGTGACCGTAGTGGGGGTTTGGGCGCATATTGTATGTGCGGAATACAAACCCCTGCCCCCCTGCTCCAGTGCATGTAGTAAGTCCCCCAAATGGTCAGTCTACCCATGACCAGAATCAATGCAGGGCAGACCTCAGACCAGAACCAATGCATGGCAGACCACAACCAATGCACAGCAGACTGCAGACCAAAACCAATGCACGGCAGACCGCAGACCAGAGCCAATGCATGGCAGACCTCATACCAGAACCAATGCATGGCGAAACTGAGACCAGCACCAATGCAAGGCAAACCGGAGACCAGAACCAATGCATGGCAGACGGCAGACCAGCACCAATCTATGGCAGACTGTAGACCAGATTCAATACACCGCAGACAGCAGACTATGCAGTTAGAATACCAAATAATTCTCCAGGATCTCCAGGATCAGCCATTACACACACATACACTCAGATCCCTGTGGAACGTCACCTGCGCATACATTAATGGGCAGTTCTTCCCATTCCAGAACATGGGTGAGCGCTCACCTTCAGCAGGTCCAGTGGGTGGGTGCAGTAGGCTGCCCCGCAGGATGCCAGGTCCCTGAAGTACCAGCGTGAAACCCACCATTCCACCATCCCTTCTCACCTAGATCCGGTAAGTCTGGACAGTTCAAAGGACAGGGCCGAATGACCTAGCCAGAGCCAATCAGCAAGCAGCTCAAGCAGGGCTGGCATAAGGGGGGGGGGGGGCAGGCAGAAAAAATATGCGTTCCCCTGTGTAGGCAAGAATGCATGCACCAGCCCTGTGGAGAATATGTGTCATGCATGGCTCCGTGAATTGTTCACTCGCCCCACATTTTTGGACACAGTTCTCAGTCTAAAACTATTGCTGAGAGCTGTCATTGTGTCCCCCCCGATGTATATATGTAGTGAGTTGATGTGTCACCTGCGCTCCTTACAGCGATTGGACCTGGATTAATGATTGTGGTGCTCATAGTGACAGAGTGTATTCCAAAATCGTAGAATATGGAGATCACAGGCACTCATTTGTCATATGACATACGTTAAGGCACGCATGATACATGCGACCCTATAGGCATTGTACATACTACACATAATGTGGATGTATGCATAACAAGGCAATTGGAGAGGTAGTCTGCTCTTCTTGCATGCATGCTAAATGGCCATGCTAAAGGATGACATGATGGATTGTAAATAATTTGGTATATTTTACCATTAATTTGACATCTGTGGTCTTTATATGCAGTACTGTATACAGTTATCTACCTTGTTCTGCCTTTATATGCTGTGGTTTTACCCTAATGTCCTTCTCTGCTGTTTGTTCATATTTCTCCTTGACATTTGATGCCCTGCCCCTGCTCCTTCCATCCTCCCCTCTCCTCCTCCTCTCCTTTTAGTTCTTGTGCTCCTCCCCGCTGGGACACAGAGCAGCGCCCAGCGGGGAGGAAAGAAAGTACGGATGCGCCGCTGTATCTGCAGAAAAATGGGACTTTTGGCATTTAACAGGCTTGTGGGTAATCTGGCAGACAGCTAGAGAACTCACCCGGGAAGACAGTGCAGCTCAGACTGGCAAACACATGCTGCGTGCCAGCAGGGGGGTCGTTGACGGGCCCCCTGCTGGCCGAGGGCCCTCGGTTAGTGCCCGAATGGTCAGGCCGCCCCTGGTTGGCAGTGAAGGCTCTGTAACATCTGAATGTGTGAGTTAAGGGTGAAGGGGAGGATAGACAAAGCCAAGGTCCCTCCAACAGGCAGAGCTTTTCCTGAGGTATACAGCTGCCAATTGACCGCATTTTCATTAATTCATTTGGTGTTTAGTTGACCAAGCCAAAGAAGGAAGTTGAGTGTTCCATGTTTTCAAACAAAAGTGTCTTCCTATTGTAGATACTGGCCTCATTTGATGATTAGATATATTATTTCCAGCTGTCATTGTCTTGTACAAGCTGCAATCCAACACTATCCAGTCACTAATAAAAAAGGATAGTATTTCCTGAAATCCCAAACTGGAACTGATGTGGAAGATATAATGCAATTATTTTTTATGAATACTGGAAATGTAGAAGTGTTTGTACTTAGTAGTGTACATTTTGCACACAGCTGTTGTTTCATCAGCCATGCATTTTACAGTGTTGTTAGATAAAACATCTGTTGGATGTAATCATAATCATTTACTTTAATCACGGGTTGATGTTGTATCCTATATGTTTCACTGAGATGTCATAAAATAGCTATTTTTGTAACCTAGACATCCAAAGTCTGAAAACATGGACTGTCATGGAAGAAGTGGATAAAACATATATTGCCTTCAGCGATTTTTTATTATAGTGCAGGTTAGAAAATGAAAGCAGATGTCTGATTGCTTACTACAGGTGGCGCACATACCTAACTATAGCCATATTTGAGGATTTTGAGAATTGGGAGGGGTATATGTTACACCTAAAAATGTTACATCATAACTGCATTATATACACTTATACATTTTTATTTAGATATACTGTAGGTTTCCATTTCATTATGTTGTTTACTTCAATTGTACGAAAGGATGTATATGCTTTCCCTGAATTTCATCACTTTGACCTGCACTATGCTGCATTATGCTTGACTGGTATACTACATGTTCAAAATTGTGTGAATATTTGACTGTCACAACAATATGAGCAGGACACTATCTTTGTACTTCACCATGACTGGTGGACAGGTAATGTTGTACCTATCTACAGGAAGAGTAGTAAGAAAGAAGCTGACAACAAAAGGCTAGTGAGTTTAACATCTGTAGTAGTATAATCAATGAAATTACTCCTAAAAAGAAGGATGAATGATCATTTAAAACATACAACTTGCTGGCCCCAAAACACCCTGGCTTTACTGAGGGAAGATGATATCAGACTAATCTGGTTTAATGTTTCGGCTATATCACAAATGTTTTGGACCAGGGTAGTTCTATTTATATAGCCTACCTTGATTTTAGCAAACCATTCAATATTGCTCAATTTAACGATGTTATAAAAAGTTACACAAGCTAGGACTTAACACTTGGGTGGTTAAGTGGCTACTCCGTTGGCTAAGGGACAGATATCAGAGATTGGTTGTAAATGGGGTTCATTTGTAAAAGAGACCAATCACTAGTGGTGTCTGTAATAGGTCCAGTTCTATTTCATCTGTTTGTGACATAACTGAAGGTTTGGAGATGACACAAAGGTGTGCAATTTGTTTGATTATTCTGGAGGTGTTTGTAACATGGCACATGATTTGGCATTGCTGGGAAATTGAAATTTCAAAATGCAAAGCAACACACTTAAAAATAATTCTCTGACAGAGTACAATGTTGGGGATATAGTGTTGGCAAAAACTACAAAGCAAAAGGATATGGGTTGCTTATTTCAGATGATTGCAAAATGAGTAAATAGTGTTGCTTGGCAGTAGGGAAAGCAAATAGCATCATGGGATGTATCACTAGGGGTATCATATGCAGGAGGATATCCCTAATTCCCATATATAGATCTTTAGTTAGACCTCATTTAGAATACTATGTCCAGTTCCGAAATCCTCACTTACAAAAAGTTATGGTTAGATGAGATGTGGTATGCAAAGCCTCTGCACCAGTCTGCTTAAGTAAAGAGTTTACTGACTAAGCATGTCAGGAGCAAGGTTGCACGCCAGTCTGAAAGATGTGAGCAGTGGCAACTTGGATATTAGTATGAGAGACATACAGCCAAAGCAGACGGGGAGAGAGGAGCGTGCTGACCGCCACAGGACCATGGCGGAGCATGTTCGGCTGACCTAAGTGCAGCTGAAGGCAGCCGATGTACGGCTGATTTCAGCTGATGTACGGCTGAAATTAGCCGTACTGAGCCTTAGTGAATAGCTGAACATTGTTCGGCTCACTTCACTACGGCTCGGTTATTCACTCGGCTGCCTTCGGCAGCTTTGTGAATAACCCCGAAAAAAGTTAAAAAGAACACAAACAAAACAAACCCCAAAACAAACAAAAGAAAAAAAAAGGGGAGGCCTGATGGACCATTTTGTCTTTTTTTTCTGTCACTCTGTTGACACTTTGCTGTTTCTCTGGGCTGTATGCTCTAGCATAAGCAGTGCCCTTTGTGTTAAAAACACCTGAACTCAAACTTTGTGTTGGAATCTGATGTAAAGGAGGGACTTCTGATGTGAAGGGGAGGACTCTGATTTGAAGGGAGCTCCTAATGTAAGAGTGGCTTCTGATGTAAAACACTGCATTAGTTATGCATGCCAAGAGATCATCTTCACAGACTTTTGTGTAGAGCTTAACCCTTTCCCAGCCACCACTGTAAATATTATGGCAGAGCAGGATCTTCTGACCAGCAAGTCAGTAAGACTTGTAGTTGCTGCATTTTCTCAGACTGTAAGTTCATAGTCACCTTGGTGAAGGTGCCCAGGAGCCTGATAAAAGTACCCTCCATTACATTCTTTAATATTTGCCAGTGCCCAATCAATTCACCTGCTTGCATGTGTCACTCCCTCATCAGCAGGATGAGTGAAGCTTTGTCCTCTTGCTGGCAACTTAAATTCTGAAGCATTGTCTCCCTGCCAGGTCATTTGTTCTTCCAGCATTTTATGGCCATTTTATGGCATTTTATATGCCAGTGACAGAATTGCAAGTGTGACATTAGCCTTACAGCTGAGCAGAACCAATTGCAGCACCCTGTGTTATTACCCTTAGAGACTTACACTTATAGCGCCATCCCCTTACACTAGAAGTCCATGGTCGCTCCAGTGACTATGAACTTATAGCAAAGTGGTGCCCAAAACTCTAACTCTGCCAATGAATTGCCAAACAACTTTTAGCTGCTGTCCCATTCATAGGTAAATTTAGACAGTTTGTGGCCCTGTTGGCACCCCTCCTTTCAACAAAATTCGACCCTGAAAAAGCACCATCCCAATGCCGAGGGCATGTTGCCTGATATGGGAGGGGGGGGGGGGGGGGCCCCCGCCCCCCCCCCCCCC
>NW_017307796.1:183064-208689 GCF_000935625.1 Nanorana parkeri
GGGGGGGGGCCCCTCCCCCCCCCCCCCCCCTTTTCTACCTTGCCAGGCCTGTGCCTGGATCAAGGGTCTGTTATAGAGTTTTTGAGGGGACAATTGATTTTCAAGCCTTCAAAATGGGGACAATTGATTTTCAAATTTCTAGCCCCATAGACTTGCATTGAGTTAGAGTTTGAATTCAAACTTTTTCCATGTTCTAAAGTTCGAATTCGGGGGTGTTTGGCTCATCACTAATCATGAGAGCAATGAGATGACATTACTGCACAAGACTTTTATTGAAGTTACTTTTACACCGGGTCCTGACATAGCACAATACAATTCTGGCAGTAATCAACAACAATACAATACTCTGCCCTAGAATTATGGATCACACACAGCCCATGTACAATCTTATGATACTGGTGTATGTATTTATCAAAATCTTTCGACAGTCATATACCTAACCCAACTCTCATGTTATGTGCATTGCCAGCTACATTAAATCTGTTCCCAATAATAGAACAGAATATAAAAGAACAAATATAAATGTGACCGCATACATTTGGAATGTCCGATGTGAACTATATTGTCTGTGTTGGACACGTGAAACCTTGCATGATCAGTTCTCTAATGTCTATGGGTACTTTTTAAGAATCTTTATTACTCTGATTGGTAATCTCCACTTTGTAACTTTTTTTTTTTAGTTCTGAACACCTTCATGACATTCATACATACTCTACCAAGTAAAAAGCTCAGTGCTTTTTAAGCATTTGCACTTTTGAATCATTGCACTCCTGTTCCCTTTTCTCCCTTCATGCACCTCTAGACCATGGAGCTCCAATTTCAGATACAGTTGACTACTGCACTGAATGAACACGCTACATCAAAAAGTAATTACTGAATATGTCCTCTGTACATAGCTCGTTCAGAATGCACTTTCAAATTCGGCATAAGCTTAGCAGTCAATAAGAACTTTGATTCAAGTTACAAGGATTAACCTGTAAAGAGATTGACTATTTCAGTACCTGTTTACGTCGAAAAATCGACAGTATTTCCCTGTGCACTAAAATGTAGGAAGAAAGGAATTTACTGTTCAGTATCTGAGTGAGTGTGTACAAATAGCAATTTAATAGAAGTTGAAATACAGTTATTGTAATACTATGAGGTACAGTTCATGTTTTCTGGTCTTTGACATTTATTCATTGAGCTGGGAAATATCCATGTAGTACAAGTTAAAGTGTGTCAACTTTACCACCATTGTTTTGTACCAGCACAAAATACATTATTGGGTGGAGGATATATATATATATATATATTATGTGAATGCCATGTTAAATTACCTAAATAGGATCTATTTAAAGCACAGCTGAAGTCAGAGATATAAATATATAGCAAGATAGACATTGCACTAAAAATCTACATTTTTATAGTCTTACAATACTTTTACAGCATTTGTGTAGGGTGGCTAATAGGCATGTGCTGGAGGGTGTGGCTCTTATTCAACTCTGCCAGCACAGACCACTGCAGTGCGAGGGCAGAAAACACAATTTCTACTGAGATAAAAATGTATTTTAAACCATTTCTAGCAACAATCAGTTACAAACCATAATATGCATAGGTGTGGGACTATAAAAAAGAATGAAAAGGTATTCGACCTCTAGTTATTAAGTTATTAATTGCTACCTTAGGCTGTGAAGACTACAATCGATATACGGTATATATACTACATATCATGAAGAATGCATTTGTGTGTGTGTGTTATAGCTGTATAGTGTCTTCTTTTTGTATTTCTACATCTAGATACCGTATATACTCGAGTATAAGCCGAGTTTTTAAGCACATTTTTTGTGCTGAAAAATGCCCCCTCGGCTTTTACTCGAGTCAGCGTCTCGAGAACTGAGGAAAGTGAGTACGCTGGTCAGGTTCCAAGGCATCCAGGTTGTCGTATCTGTCAGGAGGTGTTATTGTTATGGTCTGCGCTGTAAATTCATCATCAAAGTATCTCGTGTCAATGTCTGAGGTCTGAATGTATGTGCGATGAACAGCGCACATACATAGGCTTGTTGGCTGCACAGTGACTGCCAGTGATTGGCTTGTCACTGTGCTATGGGCAGGGGGCGGGTCCGGAGGCAGAAGCGCGGCTCGGTGCAGGCTGAAGAGAAGAGATAAGGTAAGGGGCCTGAATGGAAAGGGTAAAATCCTTATGGAAGCAGGATCTGCCCAGGGATTGTGGAAATATTTTATCCTCTGTGTCGGGGGAATGGTATATGTGGAGAGAGAGTTGCCATCTGCAAGTTTCCCTCAGCTAAAAACACCTCACACCAGCTGAAGCTCTGTTTGGACATACAGATGATGAGGAGGAGAACTCCAGTTTTGAAGAATTTCTTTGAAATAAATATTCATGTAATTTTATTGGTATCTATCTTCATTTTGTACATTTACCAGTAGCTGCCTCATTTCCCACCCTAGGCTTATACTCGAGTCAATATTTTTCCCCAGTTCTTTGTGGTAAAATTAGGTGCCTCGGCTTATACTCGAGTATATACGGTAACATGTTCTAGGCAGGTATATTATTACATAAGTATCAACAAGATATTAGTTGGCAAATAGAGTTCGAATTCCTGCTTCTGACATCTTCAGCTCAAACAGGATTCAAGCTGCATTTGCCAAACGGCACAAGCCCAAAGTCATCCACAAAGGCCCAAAAGACATGTTACTCATCTAAGATGATGAATGTACTTTACTTTTTATCAGAGAAACTGTTTTATAATGTTTACATTAAAGTATATATAAATCAATTTTGTTGTTGTTTTCAATTACTATAGGATAGAATAGGGTTGAGTTAAAACTGCTGTCAGCTTTCTCTAATTAGGGAGATTTGCCCTCATATCCTGCCCTGTAGACACAGATATCAATAAAAACCTGAGAAGGTATGTAACTACTCACCATTATATTCAAATCTGAAAAAAATGTATCCTTTATTTATGCTTTAAATATAATATAGGTTGCAAAAATGGGAAATTCTAACTTCAGTCTGGTTCACAACTCATTTATAAAGACTTACATTATCTGCTTCCTTTGGCTGTCAAATCTTAGTACTTTGTGGGCCAATTTTTACCAGTTGGCTGTAACCTACTTGCAAGTGTACATTCATATGCTTGCCCGCTGTGTATATGGTAATTTAACAGACATTTTATATCAACCCCTAATTAAGGGCCCATTTACACCACATCCAGATCATCTCCAGACCAGATTGTTTCCGGACCCAAAATGTATCCTAATGCATCCCTATGCTATTTTTGGCCTCAGATCTGGCCCGGAAAATGTTGTGAACCTGCCCAATTTTTCAGTCTCAACATGCCCACATATCAGTTTGTCACAATATCCCATTGTATTTTCCTGTTCCCATCACACTAATACCTAAATTGTATAATCCTATCATAAGAATCTTGTCTATACTGCGCCACGTACAGAAATGGTTTTATGTCACCATCACATTAACTTTTATTTTATATTGTAGCATTTTGTGCCTAAAGAGCATTTTTAGCTTCAAATATGAAGCCTGTGCAATTATCACAAAGATCTGTGGGAAAGATATTTAAACATTGACTTCATATGGGACATCATGCAATATCTTTTGCACAAGCGTATAAGACATTCAAGAGAATGGTGTTTTATTGTGTAATTTATGTGTGTGATCTGTTTAAAGGAGTATTTCAGCTTTTTCCTAATATCGTTCAGTAAAAAGTGAGTGCTCTACACCATTCTAGAGTGGCAAAGCCTTATACAGGAGAAGACTACAACAATTAAATAAAGTATCTTTAAATGAGAACCATTCATCCATCTTTCCTTGTAAAAGACTTTCCTGACTGTAATAGAGAGCTCACTTTTGTGCTGTACCGTGTTTGTTTTTTAAGGAAAGCTATTTTTGGGCCTTTGCATCTTGTGTATATGAGCAGCCTATGTGTTGTAAAATATGATGGTTTGCACATAAATTATTTTCTTTTCTCTTTTCATGATGACAGTGATCTAGCCACAGATTCGTGATATTCTCGGAGTGCAGGTTGAGCAATGTTGCATGATGCCCAATCCCTTTCCAGTTTCTGGAACTCTCAACTTTTAAGTAAAATCCAAGAGCATTGGAAAGTATGTGTTTTTAATAAAGGGAAGCTTTAATGGTTTTGAGGCAATTTCATTTAAAGTTTATTAAAAGGGCAAGTATAGTGTTTTTTCAGTGAGCTCACTTTTTGAGTCATTATAGCAGTGCTTTAAAGTAATGTTTATGATGTTCACATGCCTACTGTTGTGGTTTTGAATTGCAATTAGGTTAGTCAGTAGCAAGCGTTCTCAGTAGCTCAGTGCAGCCACTCTTCTTCTTTTCTTTACAACTGTTGGGATATCAGCAACATTGAAAGTGAATTAATTGTAATGAATTAACATACTCACACCTGCACTGATAGAAGGAGCAGAAAAGTGCACCCATTATGGAGAACAGCAAAGCAGAAAGGTGAGCATACATGAGTAATGAGTAAATATGCATGCCCCTAGAAACATATAAAATTGCCTACCATACATGGTTTATACTACATTTAGCACAACATAAAACATATAGCACACACCGACAAGACCAAACTGACCTTTTTACATGAAGATGTTAAGAAAACATTGAAAAGAGTGTACATTCCCTTTAAAGTATATGCAATGCCAATTTGTTTCAAAAATGTGGATAGAGTAGGAGATGGTGGAAACCCAGGCTTTCTTGGGATGGAAATCGGTATCTCATTTGAAAGATCACCACTACATTTCTGCCTTATAGATACAACAGATAGTGAGAGAATATTTTTCCAAAGTGATTATGTCTGTGAAGATCCTCATTTATGCAGGTCATGGTATAGCTAGTAGGAGTCACATGCATCTAGATATGTACTGTAATGTAGAAAACATTTTGCAGCCTATCCAAGCTGCTTAATCATTATTGAGAAGAACGAACCTCAGCATTTATAGCTACACAGGTTACATGGTCACCTTAATCTAATCACCATGGAATGTGTCAAGACAGATGTTGAGGCCAACCTGGAACAACTATTCCTAAACAGGGTTGGGGCCCTTTGACACATCTGTTTTCCACATAAAATGCTGCTTTAACTTCTCTACCCCAGAAATTTGGCAACACTACACAACGTCAACCATGTAAATCCAAGGATTAATACCTCTGACAGACTTTCTGGCACAAAAGCGATGGGATAATGTCATTAGAACATAGTGGTTCCGTGACTTTTATACATCCCATCCTGTTCTAGGACAATCAACATCTCACTTTCAATCACATTCCACAGTGATTGGATTAATGTGAGTTGTCTACGTGGCTATCAATGATGGGGTGTGTTCAGGCCGGATTAACATGGGGCTGGTGGAGCTCCCACTCCAGGCCCGCCCATGCGAATAGGCTGACCAAAGTGCAGAGCCGTGGCCGGGCCAGGCCGAGCTGACCGAGTAGCAGAGTCGCGGTCCGGCCCATCTGACCGAAGTGCGGCTGGACCGAGCTGTCCCGGGTTGCGGTCGGACCGAGCTGACCTGGATCGCGGCCAGGTCGAGCAATCCACGCAGCTTGTGCGTGAGCTGCAATCGCCAGTCTCCCTGACCCCACTGGAGCCCGCACTGACCCCCCTGGAGCCCGCACTGACTCCGCTGGAGCCCGAACTGACCCCCCAGGAGCCTGCACTGACAGCCTGAGAGCCCCCACTGACCTCCTGGCCCCGCACTAACTCCCTGAGAGCCAGCACTGACCCCCTGGAGCCCTCAATGACCACCTGGAGCCCATACTGACCACCTGGATCCCTCACGGACCACCTGGATCCCTTACTGACCACCTGGATCCCTCACTGACCACCTGGTGCCCACACGGACCGCCTGAGAGCCCGCACTGGCCCTCATACAGCCGCACTGGCTACCTAAGAACCTGAACAGCCTCCCAAGAGCCCATACTCCTCCTGAGAGCCCATACTGACCACCTGGATCCCTCACTGACCACCTGAATCCCTCACTGGCCGCCTGAGAGACCTCACTGACCACCTGGATCCCTCACTGACCACCTGAGAGCCCCACTGACCACCTGAGGGCCCAACTGGTCACATGGAGCCTGCACTGACTGCCTGAGAGCCCACACTGGCCCTCATAGAGCCACACTGGCCACCTAAGAACCTGAACAGCCTCCTGAGAGCCTGTACAGCCAACCTAAACCCCACACAACTCTCCATAGACTCTGGAGATGTCAGGCCGTGAACCCGGAGCAACACAGAGTATGTAGCTTAATATTATTCTGCATTGCTGTATAAAGTATGGCTGGGAATTGTAGTCCTCTATAGCTGATAGTATTATTTTGCAGTGCTTTACATTGTATTGCTGGGATTTGTAGTTCTCTATAGCTGGTGGTATTCTGCATTGTTCTGTGATACATTACTGGGATTTGTAGTCCTCTATAGTTGGCGATATTTCGCATTGCTCTATAATGTATTACTGGGATTTGTAGTCCTCTATAGTTGGCAGTATTCTGCATTGCTGTATAATATATTGCTAAGATTTCTAGTCTCTCTACAGCTTGGAGTCAGTGGCAGATCTACCAGGATCACAGCTGCAACCGGGCCCTGGTGCTCCGCCACTGACTCCAAGCTGTAGAGAGTCTACAAATCACAGTCTGGACAGGAGGAAGAGGGCCCCGGTGACCGTTGCCATTTCCATAAAAAAGCCCACCAAAATCCTCAGCATCAGGCCCAAGAAGTGGCTTGGATAAGCTGTGAAACATCTTCAACTTTACGAACAGGGCCAGTTGAATGTGACTAACTACTACTAGCTACCTCTCCAAAGTGGGGGAAATGCCCACTTAGATAGTGTTTACCTGGAATATGATGTAACATCTGGTCACCAGAACAGTGCGAGTGCACTTAGTGGACAGCAATAAAAAACCTATCCAAAACTAAAAAAAAGAATGACTTTAAATTACATCCTTTGCAACCATCAAATACATTGTAAAAAAAATGTCATTGATTTCCTCACTCTCAGAGAATAGGGTCTTTCTTACAATGTGGTCTTTCACAGTGTTGTGGTGAATTGACCTCTTTACTAGTTTACTTTAAGAGGGAGAAGGTTTGTGTGTTTTTTTTTTTTGTAAAATAAAAACCAGCAGAATGCTATTAATTGAAGCAAGCCCAGACATGTTCCTAAGGTCAGCACCACTTCCTTTTTCTTTCCGGCAGATGTGGATGTTGAATGATGAATGAATTCAGTTGTTATGTGACTTGTTCCATGGATGCTGTCTTTTCAGCTTTTTTGCAATTATTAGTACAATTCTTGAAACTAAATCAACGGATATGATGAAGATACGACCTTCGCAAATGAACATATCATCATAACTAATTTAAAAAAAAATGCATACAACCACTATCTTTAAAACAAAACAATTTTCATGTCAATGATTTGTTATTGTAATTGTTTGTGATAGTGCTGATTCTATACAGATGTCACAGCAAATCCCTAGCTGTCCCACTCTTTGTGATTTTTTACATTGATAACACATTAGCAATCCTCTGACAAGAATGATTTTCTGTCCTTTTGAAAATTATGCTTTCCAATATCTGCCAGTTTATCCATCGTTTAAAAAAAAATCATTTTTGCACAGGAAACAACCTGACTGTTGAGAAATTGAACCGAATTATCATCATATCGGGCAATAAATCATCCTTTCTATGGCCAGCGTAAAGTTGCAAAACTCCATATTTTAGATAGACTTCTGAAGAGTTAGGGGTCTATTCACTAAGCCAGTGGTGGCGAACCTTGGCACTCCAGCTGTTTTGGAACTACAAGTCCCATGAGGCATTGCAAGGCTCTGACAGCCACAGTCTTAACTCCCAGAGGCAGATGCATGTTGGTATTTGTAGTTCTGGCACAGCTGGAGTGCCAAGGTTCGCCACCACTGCACTAAGCTGTTCGGCTATTCACTTCAGGCTGGTACGGCTGATTTCAGCCGTATATCGGCTGAAATCAGCCATACAACCGAGCAGAACAGAAAAACAGTTAAAAAAATAGAAGAGAGTTTGCTGTTTGGAGATCAGTGTCCCTGGTTAGCTGGTAACCAGGGACGCTGATCTCTCTGCAAGTGGCCGGAGCTAGCCGTAAGATCACTGCTGGCTCCGCCCAGCTGTCAGAAGCAGGCTGTCGGCCGGCCAGCTTCGGCTTTCAGCGCGGCTCAGCCGAGTCGAGGCATATGCATTCGGCTTGACTGAGCCACTCGGCCAAGTTTGGAAGCTGTACGGGGTATAGTGAATAGCCCGTACAGCAGCCCTTCGGTTCTACTGAACTGAAGGGGTCCTGGGGCCGAAGCTAGCTGAAGGATCAGCCGAAGCTACTGCTAGATCCTTCGGCTGCTTCGTGAATAGACCCCTTAATATTTCTGCCGATTTGGTTTCTTGTATCTTTTGGGAACTCCAGCCATGAGATCTCCCTGTTGTCATATTTCCTGGCTTTATTTCCATTACTTTGGAGTTTTGGGTATACCTGCCTGCCTAATCCCAATACTGTTGTAGCATTTTTCTATAGTATAGAATACATTGAAAACCAACAAGGAGAGTAGGAAACCTCGTAATGGCCACAGTGAGTGGGAAATACAGTGCAAATATGTCACCACTGGAGTCCCTAAGAGATGTAAGAAACTGGTAAATAGTTTCATTTTTCAGGAACCTTTAAAGCAGAACTCTGGGGAAAAATGCTTAACCCTTGCAGTGTGGGAGTAACCCACACTGCTAATTTTTTTTTAGGTTAAATAATAAAATTATACTCACCTGATCCTCTAAGCCGATTTGCTCTTAGGCCGGTCCCTGGAGCCTCTCTCCCCCTCCTCTGCAATGGTCTAAGGTTTGTGAGTCATGACAGTCTATACACTGTGTGTGGAATGTGAGCATGCCAAGGGACATACTATCGCTGCAGCGGAGGAGGAGAGATGTGGAAGGGGCCGGTCTAAGAGCAAACCGGCTTGAGTATAAATTTGTTGTTTTTAAACCAAGACAAAATCAAACACTTTGTCTTCACTGCAAGGGTTAAGAAACATTTCCCACAAGTTCTGCTTTAAGAACTGGAATATCAGTTTTGGTTGGACTGACACTTTAAATGTCATCTGCACTTTAATTTTATTGTATACTGTATGTGATCTGGTTGTGTGATCAGATGTGGTTGTTGGGGAACTGAATATAATTTTCACTGTAAAATATAATGGAAAATAATATAATTTTGACTGTAGAACCCCTACATTATGTCTGGCATCTTATCAAGCTCTCACAATTATCAAAAAAATCAACTTGCTCTTACTTTTAGCTTTAATTAATTTCTACTAATGTCCTCCCATCCTTACCACATGCAATCTATTGCCTGTAAATTGTCTATTCTCTTCTATAATATGTGTTGGTTGCTTGCAGCTTTCTAGTTTTACCTGCGGTGGTAAGCATTCAATGTTGATCAGGTACATACAGTAGTTCCCAACTTACTCTCATTTGGAGCCAAGTCTCTCTGTTCATCATTCTCTTCAGTTGTTCCTCTTTTTGGTCTGATGTGTAGACATCTAAAAAAATACACTATTCAACTAGAAAAAGTGTTTTACTACATGAAATCTTTCATCTAACCACTAAATAACTGCATTTGTTACTAAGAAAAGCCAGTATAAAGATAAGGTAGTGGTGTAAAAAATGCTTGTGAGTTCAACCAACCATTTGTGTAACTGGCAATGTGGCAGTGTTTTTGCCGTACACTATACTATAAAGCGTCTCTCCTCATCATAGAAAGTTGGAACATGTGTAAGTACCCTAGCAAATCTCTTCTGAATGTACAAAGCACATTAATGCATCCCATCTCCGTGATATCACTGCAGGTCTTATGAGGGAAATTATGATATCATGATGATGATGATGATGATGATGAGGGAAATACACATAAACAATGACTTCTCCAGAAGGACACTCTGCAGTTAAAGTGGACTACCAAGAGAGGTCAGATTTTTTTTCATGCCTCCCCCCTTCCAAATTGCTGTAGTAAAAAAAAAAAAGTTGATAAACATTCCATACTGCAGCGGGTGATGTCACTATCCTTTCGGTAAGAGACCTTGTGAGAAGACGTGCCACCACTGTGCAGGAGATTTGGATAGGATACTGATGTCATACTCACCTAGGTGCTGTGGATGGAAGCTGAGGTTAAGGTAAATATATTTACTCCCCCCCCCCAAAGGATTTTTTTCCCTATTACTACAGCATTTTGTATTACCTACGGAACTGTGAATATATAAGTAGACCTTTCTTTTTTGGTGCAAGGTCAACTATTAAGCAAAAAAGTGCTTTGACCATGCAGGACAAGGCACTTTACCTGCCCCCCATCGCCTGCAATATATAATTACCCTACCTTCATGCCCCTAGCCACCAGGATATAAGTAAATGCTACCAGACTTGCTCCATGTGACAATTCTGCTGCTACTGGCCAAGAAATATCCCATGGGGGCTCTGTAAAGCTATTTTACACGTATATACCTCTTCTGACTCCCACAGGTGAGCAAAGGAAAGATGGCAAGGGGGTCTTTAAAGTGAACCTGTTGCTTTATCATGCGTGGGCAAAGCACACATTCTCTAAACCTAGTCTTTAGTAATTCATCTCTAAACAAGCTGTAGTTTGGTATCTGGTCAAGGGAATTATAGATATCTCTGCTTGGAAATGTGGAAGGACTATAACAGATATTTCAAAACCAATATAGCATGTAGCAAATGTACATAGTAAAGATTCATGCACTTATAGAGGTCATCAAGTGCATTAAGAGGAACATAATTCTGCAGTCTAAATTTGCATATGGTGACCTATTTTATTTTATCACACAAAACACGGTTGCGTATTTTACGTGGCTCTCCACACTGCCATCAAGATCTGCAGCTAATGAGGCTGCCAGGCAATTAATGTCTATTCTTTTTTTTTTAAACACACAATGCATTTAGAAATCCAAGAAGCGTTCACCTTTCTAGTCTGAAAAGACTGAATATATTTTCAGGAATTTTCCTCTCATCTACTACTGTTCTCTTACTTTTCATAACTCCCTCCTTTTTTTCCCCTTAAATTTTGGACAATTGCAGGTGGTTGATAGAGCCTAAGCCTGCCATTACCTAAATAGAAGTCCCACTGAAAGGATCAAGAGCTCTGTGTTTCATCAATTTAATATCCCTGCATTAACGCCAGCCAAGCAGACACAGAGCACATGCCAAGAGAAACATATGGGACTCAGCTGAAGGGGGGCCAGTTTTTAGAGACAGCTCTGTAGTCTAAACTTCTTAAGGAGTTGGTATAAGCGTGCTTTCATTGAAAAGGTGTTGCTTCGTCTAAAAACACAAATTCAGCTCAAACACTGCTACCTTTCACCCTCCCTGTTAGCTTAAGGTGTATTTAGTTCAATAGTTGTGTGATGCCTGCGTCACAGATACCTGTAGCTCAATTTTTTTGCTTTTTCAAACTTATATGTTTACAGTATGTTAAAAAAAAGACCTTGTCGTAAGGTCTTTCGAGAAATCTAAGGACTGCCTTTGCTGATCTCTCTATGAAAATGCTGTTTAAAATTAAGGTAAACCATAGCAATCAACTTGTCTTACTTGTTCCCTTTTGGTCTACTATTGGTATTCCTTTTTGGTCCAACTATTAACAACAAATATTATTTGTGTATCAGGTGGCTGTAGATTCTCAAATCATCTCAGAATTGGTACTGACACTGTCCTTCCTTCTTGAGGGTGGCTCCTATTGTTCCCCATGATCCCTGTGTGTGTTGTAAAGTGTAAGGGGCTCCGGGGACAACGAGCAGCAGCAGTGCATTCCACAGTGGAACGCACCAGAAGAGGAATTGCCGCAGTCCCGCCTCCTCACTGTGACGCGGCCCGATGCGTTCCACGGTGGAACGCGGAAGCGGTAGTAGAGTTCTGCCGGCTTTTCCCTCGCCTGCGGGCTATTTAAATTAGGATATGATGCTAGCAGGGCGTTCCACTAAACGGAGCACCTTACCCCCCACGGGTAAACGCAGGACTGCTGAGCCACTACTTATATGCAGGAGGACTGTCATTCCGCTGCTTCCATTTTCCCAAACCGCAAGTATACTGCATCTAAACCTGCAGTCCATTTCAGACTTTGCTAAGTTCATTGCCTCTATTACGCTTATATTACGGACTGCTTGAACTTAACTTGCTGCTTATGCTTGTATATGCTGTACTGAGAACTATCTTACCACATGAACTGACGTTCCCTCCGGTTGCTCCTACCTATTTGATTACGTTAATTGATTTCAACCTAGAGCTGTGGTCTAAGATATAATAGTCACTACTAAGGACTTTTGTGTTAATTACGGCCTATGATGCAAGAACCTCTAACTCACCTTAAGCTTGTGAGTGATGCCTGAGGTTCAACCTTAATTGCTGTTAAGCTCCTCCCCCTGAGAACATCCTCCCAATGCTCCGCAGTTGCGATCCTACTGGTAAAGCCTCCCTAGAACTGGGCGTGACATAAAGTAGCTGCCGCTCCAAGCTCGCTCCTGTGATAGACTATAACTTCAACACAAATTAGTAAACTAAATGTGAGATTTTAGTCCATCACAGGGGTAAGCTTGGAGTGGTGGATACTTTATAACAAATAGGGATGATGAGGAACAAAAGTAACCCGTGCCATTGCCCTGAATGGGCTATAATCTGTATTTTGCTATTTTCCTATCCTGACCTGAAATATTAATTGCATTGGCTGAAGGATGCGTTTTCTGCAGAAAATAAAGTAGCATCATGAATGTTTTATTACCTTTTCTGGCTTTAATCTGAACTTTTAGAGTTAGCTTCATAAAAACAGTATGCTAAATAAATAAAAAGAAATGTTGAAAGGCAGCTACTAGGAATTGCTTGGGATTACTTTATGCTCCTTGAATAAAGTTTTGTCCATTACTATTTTCCAGACACGTTCTGTTTAGAATTTTTGAAAAACTAGTCCAGTTTAAATAAAGTGTACTTAAGGTGCATTAAAGTGCTTAAAGTATATCTGAAGCCAAAATTTTTTTCATTTTAAATCGAGTAGGAAATTGTTGAAACCCCTGTCAGTACTTTTAGTTAGTTGTGGCCTTTTGGGGAGATTTCCCTTCACTTCAGATCAAGTGTCCCTATTGGAAAGTTCTCGGTATATAGAGCCAGTATGTGACAGCTGCAGTTTGCCACTCCGGCTCTAAGCAGCGGGGAAAGTATGTTGTACTCTTCATGTACTTCTTATCAGTATTTTTTACTGGAATACGTTTTTACTATTTAGTTTTTTCCTGGGACAGAATAATAGGAGATCTGATTTGTAAAGCAAAACCTCTCTCAGAATATAGACCAACTGTTTTTTGCTTGTTCCAAGGCTCTTTCCTTTTCCTTCTTTATCACATAGTGAGTCAGTGACCTAAAACATCCATGTGGATAGCCGATATGTACATGTTTGCAGTGGCGTACCTGGGGGAAGGTTCAGCCCACACTGGGTACCACTATTTAGAGGGTGCCCCGGTTCAGCCGTTGGTGATATGCAGCGTGGCAGTGGTATGCTGAATGCTGGAACACTCTCACTGAAAGAAGCCAGCCTCTGCCTACTAGTTGAACTATAGTCCTGGCTCAACTATGAGAGAAAGCTAGGTACAGCAGCATGTGTTCAGGTAAGTAAACATTAAACAACAATGCAATATGGACTGGGTGTATCCAGGATGGTATATACAGTATGTGTGTCCCAGGTTCAGGCTGTATGCAGATTATTTTTCCACTAGAGGGAGTGCTGGGAGGCTGGAATGGTAGAGGTAATGAGCCCAGCTGAAGTAGGCTGGCACATTAGGGCCTCTATAATAACTCCCAGACTGCTCAGAGATTTGCTTCACCCTGGAACCAATTTTATGCCTGAGTAGACCGGGGAGCTTTCTACCTACCTGTGTGGTGACAAAGAAAACAAACCAAAACTTGTGTGGTGAGACACAGCCTGTGTGACAGTTTATTGAATAGGGAGATAGGTGCTAGGGGCAGCACAAGGTTGCACCTGGTTTTTAGTGAGGGAAACAGTGTGTGTAATAAGTGGCCAAAAGGCAAGGATTTCTTTTCATGTTTTGTTTGTTTTGCTCATATTTTTCTTGTAAATAGTGTAAATAAACTGCATGTGTGTTTTTCACCTGAAGAAATTGTTTGCTGTGCTTCATTGCTGTGGAGTGAACTGTTAAGGACTCGGACATCAAGAATCCGACATATATCTGTCCCTGGGCCAAATTCAGTAGAAAGTGTGCACACTATCAGTGAAGAAATAAAACACGCTGACACACTCATCCAGGGAGTCACACACACCCGCTGCTTAGCTAACACCCTCACAATAGATATATATATATCAGCTGAATAACTTATGCTGTTCAGTCAATTATTTGATACAAGTGCCCCTGCCAAGCCCCCGGGCCCCAACACATGAACACACCCCAACCTACCTGATTGAGCAGGGAACGAGTGGCAACACAATAATTCATCATTGCTCTTCTGTGTACTCCTGTCAACATGTTCCTTGTCAGTTCATGTGTACTGCAAAGCTGACAGCAAACTTGATTAAATAGCAAAATTTATTAAACCACTTACCCCCAAAAAACGACATAACTGCATTAAAATGACACTAAACTCTGGAATTAAAAAATAAAAATGCATTCAAGTACCTGAACTATTAACAAAAATGTATCTTATTTGTGTATCACTCGGCTGTAGATCTTCAGATCATTTCTGAATTGGTGCTGACACTGTCTCTCCTTCTCGAGGGTAGCTACCTTGGTTCTCCATGGTCCGTGTGTGTGTTTTAAAGTAGCCACTGCTCCAGCTCACTCCCATGATGGACTACAATCTCATGTTTAGTTTACTAATGTATGTTGAGATTGTAGACCACCATGGGAGTGAGCTTGGAGCGGTGGCTACTTTATAACACACACAGGGACCATGGGGAACAAAAGTAGCCACCCTCCAGAAGGAAGGACAGTGTCAGCATGAGATGATTTGAAGAACTACAGCCACCTGATACACAAAAAGGACACATTTTTGTTCATGGTTAGTGTACTTGAATGCATTGTTGAGGTTTAACTCTATCGTTTAGTGTCACTTTAATTGCTGTTTTTATATTTGGAGTGCAGTTTAAGTACTGCTACTTACTACAGAAGTAGAAAATGTAGGGAATCTCCATTTCCACTTAAGGAAAAGTGTAACATTTTGCCACTGTAGCTATTTTATAAGTTCATTTTAATAAAAATTACTTTTTAGCCTGAAGCCAATTTGATTTTCTAAAAACAAAAACTCAAAAGTTGCTTTCTTCATAGTACAGAATGCTGGGGGTGTTCTGTATTGTCAGTTCTATGGTACATGGTTGGAAAATGATACAAGAGTTCTGAATGGTTGCTGCAACAAGAAATCTCTTCACAGTACACGTTTTATGCTTAACCCCTTATGCATTTTAATGCAGTATATTTTTTTTTAATTTAGTCTTGTTTGCTGTCTTTTGGTGTAGTTTTCGTGCAGCAGCTCCTTTTGGAATTAAGGCACTTCATGTAAAACACATAAAAAACATATTGGAAAAAATAAAAAAACAAAGTGTGAATATGCCTGAAATGTTTAGTTACTTATACACATTCAGTTAGACATTTTATGTGTAGCATTAATATTCAACATATCTGTAAACCAGGAAGTGGTGCTGTCATTATTTAATCAGTCTGATTAAAACTGATAGGCTCCCTTCTCTGAAAAACTGGTGCAGTCTACGCCTTGGAGTGGCTACATTCATGCTGTAAGAACGGCAGACACACTTATAGAAACCACAATCTCCCATGATGTATGTAAACCTCTCAGTATACACATATTTGGCATAATCAGGTTGAACAGATAATATAAAAAGTATTGTTTTCCTTTACTGCATAGCATTTTGCCCACGTGTTATTCTAATAAGTAAAAAATAAATAGAAAATGGCTTTTGCAGACAATGGCTTCAGTGAGCCAAAGTAAGACATCAGTTTGTTAGCATAGCAACTCTAAGGAATAGTTTATTTAGCATATGAGAAAAAAACTCTTTGGCATACCTTGCAATGAATCTTGCCAGCCCGATATTAGTGCACAGGAGTAGAAAGATGACCATGATACAGCGGCTTCTTCCAGACTAAAGCCTCTAAGGTTCATTTGGTTCAACTTCTGGAACTGCTAGAGAAAAATGACATACTGTAGTAGCCACAGATAGACAAGTTACATAACATTTGAGAAATGTGTTACTTATAAAATAAAGAAAATGATAGAAACAGATTACTTTATTATTTCAGTGAAGCCTTAGTCATGCATTTGGACTACTTTGCTTGAAAGAACTTTGAGCATGAGCTGGGCAAAACATGTGGACTTGCACTAAAGTCAAATGAAACAAATAGCCTTTAACCCCTTCATGACTGAGGCCTTTTTTTGCACCCATGTTATATTCCACATTTTAGGCCTGAAAATTACTTAAAACCCCCAAACATTATATATTTTCTGAATGCCAAGACCCTATAGAATAAAATGGGGGTAGTTGCAAATTTTTATGTAGCGCAATATTAGCGCAACTCCTTATTAAACCCCAAAATTTAGTGACAAATTTAATGAAATGCCCCAGAACACAATAAAATACCCATTTTTTTAACGAATATAAAAGATGAGGTTACAACAGTACAGTATATTCTACAGAAATCAGTTTAAGCTGCTTCCAAAATGTGTTCGTACTGCATTCTTTAGTGAATTGTATCTCTGTATTAACTGCTGTCCTTGAATTGTTTCCTTTCTAAGACTGTTTCATGATCCACAAAATTATGATTGGTTTTGTATACGTGTATGTCTTTTTATTGGCTTATGCCCCGCCATCGCCCCTTTCGCTGTCCATATAATCTTTTGTTTTAACAATAAACCTTGGAATACAGAGTGAATACATTGTTTTGTGTGCTTCTGTATTCCCAAGTACTTGTCTGAAGCTTACCTGGGCACTAGTCTTTTCAATAAAAAAAATGTTATGATCTTAAAATAACATGGTTATAGTTTTGAATACCTATCTCTTTATAGTTATATTAAAGTCAAACTCTAGGCAGATGCAAAAGACACAAATTAATGCAACTTTGTAATCATTAAAGTGATATTAAACCCTTTTTGTTTCTTAAGAAGAAGAGGTCTACACTTACATTAGCTGATTATTCTTTTTCTTAAAAATTGTCTCTTTATACTTTTTCAAGCAGTGCCCCCAGACTGTTTGCGGATGTCTCCTTTAGATAAACAGTTGCTGAGGAGACACCAATGCATGTATGTACCTGGCTGGGACCTTCATCTAGCTGTGTGTGTCAATAGACACGTACAGCACCCAGCAAGCCACGTATTTGCTCCCTTCTCCAATCTCCTCCCAACAGATGCCCATTGCTCCACTGCCTCAGTACCCTCCTCCACAACCCAGACGTTCAGGGAACTAAGGCAATCTTAGTTCCCTGAACGTCTGAGAAGGGAGCATAGGTCTTTGAGGACAGGGGAGCATGAAAAGGTACTGGGGTATTTTTTACCTTTTTTTTAAGGAAAAAACATCTAGCATTTAGTACCACTTTAAGGCCACTTTTAAACAAGCGTGTCAGTAGAGGATCCGTCAACAGATCCCCTCCTGATCATAGCAGTACGGAGCATATGTCACAGCTGAAACGGAAACTGCCAGACCCCATGTGTGTCTATGGAGAATCGGATGTAAATGAACATGTGTCCATTCAAATCAGATTACCCCCAGCCCAGCACGATCTGGTCCGTCGAAATGTATCTCAAAGTAAAAAAGATACAGACATGCTGTAGTTTCCAATCCTCATCTTACCCCATGTCAGCAGTGGTCACCATGCCGCAGCAGTGCTGTGGTGAATACAAATGAATGAAATGTCACTTTGACATTTTAATAACGTAAAAAATAAGAAAATTTTGCAAGCACCGCACCTGACCACCAGCACGCAGCAGACACTAGCCTATACGCTAAAACAGGTCATTTCAGTGTTATGGGCTGTTGTGAATCAGGCCAAATACACCTTTTTTTTATGCAAGCAGTGTAAGTATTTGATCTTGTATTAGAGTCTTACAGTAGCAGTACGGCAGCGCTGTAGTGTGAGAAGATGAAGCAGGACAAGAAGCCAATCAGTTCATGTGCGGAGTGCTGACAAGAGACATGTTGATAGGAGAAGAAAGCAAAATGACAGAGAGATGAGCTTATTAGCAT
Source organism: Nanorana parkeri (assembly GCF_000935625.1). NCBI lineage: Eukaryota > Metazoa > Chordata > Amphibia > Anura > Dicroglossidae > Nanorana > Nanorana parkeri. The sequence continues at coordinate 201,356 of NW_017307796.1, forward strand.
GCTGCTTCTCCTTTTACTGCCCAGTCACTGATTGTGGCGGGTCTTGGATGACCTGCGCTCAGAGAAAGATGGTTAAATGTAGCAGAAAAAAAGTACTTTCTCTGGATTAAAGATGAATATTGCAACCAAATCTGATTTTGTTATTTTGTCTTTTAATGGACTTTTAGTTATATATTTATATATACACATATTTACAATATGAATATAACTCTGCTGTATTACATATGTATATCCTTAAACATAGTAAATCTAATGTCGTTTTCTCACTTTTGTAGGCTGGAATGATACGCACAACTGAAGATGAATTTTTCATTGAACCCCTTGAAAAAGGTAAACAAAAGGATGAGGAAGAAGGCAGAATACATGTAATATACAAAAGATCAACCGCAAAGAAAGTTTTGCCTGAAGACATCCCGAACAGATCAGGTCAGTGACAATTTACACTGTGGATCTACAAGCCATGCTTGAAAAATCAATTTCCTTTTCTTTATTACTTCTATGAAACTTTAGAGCAGCTCCTTGTTGTTGACACAGTATGAGCTGGGGCACATGGTTTACATTATATTACTAAGATATAGGTTTGTATAATGCATAATGTTCTTTAATGGTAAGGTAGGTGCGTTCAGTACCACAGTTTGTCTACAACAGTGTGAGCCTTGCATCATTTTCCATACTGTTTGCATGCTGAACTCCAGAAAAACAGCTAAATATACACTGCTGAAATACACATATGTAAACTGTCTTATCTGCCGATGGATCTGTTGTCCTGTTTAGCTACTGTTGTGGTTTGTGTTACTGCACCACTGGTACACCTCCACTTCCAGACAGAACAGCAAGAAGTACAACACCATTTTCTCTGTTATAATTACATGCCATTGGTAGTCACCAAAAGAAATCATATAAGCATCACGATACAATGCTAAAACTAAAGTAACTCCAGTAATTTAAACTGTTATTTTGGGAGCAGTCACATAACCACAACAGTATATCTGAGGAGACTGGCGGGGCTGGCAAGTGTTTGCATCCACAGCATCTGGCCACTGGTGGTGACGTGATTCTCTTTTCGCTATTACTCAGTGAAGAGGACACATAGACCAACCACCGCGGAGCTGGAGCTGGATCGCGTGCATAGAGCGCAGGGGGCCCGTACATTGCCTTCGGGAGTCCCGAGAAATGTCCTCTGCAGGGTCCACTTTTATGCCATAAAGGAGGAGATTCTCCGTAGGGCCTGGAATAAAAGACCATTGGACTTCGATGGAGCAAGGGTCCAAATTATGCCGGATCTTTCCCGCCACACCCTGCGTATGCGCCGCACCCTGAGGCCTGTGCTGGAAGTGATCAGAGCAGCAGGGGCTACCTATCGCTGGGGCCATCCCTTTCATCTTATTGTCTCCCGGGAGAATCGGTCTTTCACTTACATGAACCCGCTCAGTTGTGGGCCCTTTATGCATTCCTGGAGTCAGAAGTAGTTCCTGTGCCGAACTGGCTGGATTTCTCGATGGATCAACCTGAACCGAGCCCGGCAACACCTAGACCAGTGAGGGGATCGCGTTCCCGCCAGCGCTCCTACCTCCGGGGTACCCCGTCCAGCAGTAGAGACGCTAGGGAGCCGTGAGTATCCAGAAATGCCGGCCCTCCCTCATCCAAGTGTGGATGCCACTTGACCACCCTGTGGCTTGACTCTATCTATGATTTTCCTCCCATGGATCCCTTGGACAGACTCCTGTCCCGAAGGGACACGCAGGGCTCCGTTGTATCCTTGATCTTAGTATGCCTTGGAGGGGGGGGGGGGTGGAGGAGGGTGAGGGTCAGCTATACACAAGGATATAGTGGACAGTGGACATCTTCCATATCTGGTCCTCTCCAGGCCATACGAGTTTTGCGTACCTGGTCCTGCTGCGTTGAAGTCATTTGTTATGCTTGTTATGGTTTCATTCTTAGAGCATGCCTCTCCTGGGGTGCGCGGGCTAGGCCCGGGTTGTGGCACCGGTCTGGGGTCAAGTAGCCTCCCGGCGATACCCTGGCTTGCATGAGCGGCAGTGCAGAACTTCCGGATAAGGCATGCCCACCCTCGGTCGGTCCTGCAGAGCTCGGGCCTGGCCAACGGTTCCCAAGATAAGAAATTAATGGCAGCTAGCCCTAAAATATGTAAATGTCTTGCGGTCAAATGTGGTTCTTTTGGCCGTCCCGGCCATACCTAGCATGGCTCCGTTGTAAGTTTTTCTTGTTTAATAACCATTGTTGATAAATCTTATAAAACTCAAAACTTATCTTATTGTTGCCTTACTGCTCTGCCAATTGTCATTACCTAGTGACACGTAGGTGCTACTAGGTCCCCCAATAGGTCATCTCCTACCCTCAGAGACGGGGGAGGTGTGTCAAATCAAAGTCTTTCCATAGTGCTCTCTCATATAGCCCCCCTTTTCCATTCTGTCCCCACTAGCCCCAACTTTTGGTCTTTACTTCCTCTCTCCCTATACATCTATTCCTCCCTACCCCTGTCCCCCCCCCCGACAGGCATGGTGGATCCGGGGGGTTCGGCCCCAAGGGGGAGCACGGATGAGGTAATTAGATTCACTTTGCTTAATGTCAGGGGCCTGAATGTACCCGAGAAGCGTTCCCGACTCCTGGCGGATCTGAGACGATCCCGATCACAAGTGGTATTCCTGCAGGAGACCCATTTTAAAACCCAACAGGTTCCACGACTCCATAATAGGGACTACCCGGTGGCGTACCACTCCTCATGCCCTTTATCAAAGTCCAAAGGCGTGAGCATTTTGCTGGCCCGGTCGCTACCATGGACTTTGATGGACCTCTGACAGGACCCGGACGGTAGATTTATTCTTGCCAAGGGTCGGATAGGGGACACGGTAATTACCCTAGCCAATGTGTATCTTCCCAACTCGGACCAACTAACCTTCCTGAGACACCTGGTGTCCTTATTCCTGGACTTTTCAGAGGGTTCCCTGATTTTGGGGGGTGACATGAACTTTGCCCAGGACCCACTAGTAGATGTTTCCAGGGGAGCGTCACACCTCTCCTATGCGTACCTTAAGAAGCTGAAGGCGGAACTCCAGGGGCTACGCTTGGTAGATGCATGGCGGTTCCTACATCCCGAAGCTAGAGACTACACTTTCTTCTCCCAAGTACATCAGACATACTCCAGGATAGACATTTTCTTTGTGAGCCATCAGGCCCTACCGTCCCTGCGATCGGCCGCCATAGATACTATACTGTTGTCGGATCATGCCCATATTCATATGGACATGGTCATAGGGCCCCAGCACTTCCCAATGCCATCCTGGCGCTTGAATGAATCTCTCATTCAGGACCCGGGGATCAAGGCAGAGGTGGAAGGAGCCATTAGATCCTACTTCACCTTCAACTCCGAGTCGGGTCCCAGCCCTTCGATGGTATGGGAGGCCCACAAGTGTGTGGTAAGGGGGATTCTCATACGTCACGGAGCTCGACGCAAGAGGGAAAGGGCTGAACAGATCTCTAACTTGACAGACCAAATCTACAGACTGGAGTCTTGTCACAAACGCTCCTTGGCACAGTCCTCCCAGTTAGCTCTCCAACAAGCACGGAATTAGTTGAACGCCCTGCTATACCAACGTACCAAACAACGCTTAGTGACATGTAAACGCACCTTCTACAAATACTCTAACAAACTGGGTAGACTCTTGCTGAGAGCTCTGGGGGGTTCGCGGTCGAAAATGTATATCCCACACATAAACTCCAGATCAGGCACCAAATTGTCATTGTCGAGGGTTGTGGCCTCCGAATTTGAGGATTTCTACGCCCACTTATACAACCTGAACCCCAGCCCGACCCAGTTAGACGTAGCAGGTCGCAGACCCTTAATAGAGAACTACCTGTCGCGATTGGGAATGCCTACCCTGACCTCGCAAGTGAGTGATCTCTTGGAGGCCCCATTATCGGTGGAAGAGTGGAATATTGCCATCAAACAGTCAAAGCCAAGGAGGGCTCCAGGTCTGGACGGGTTCACCCTGTTGTACTTTAGATCGTTTGGGCACCTACTCTCCGAACATTTTTTGGAAGCTTATAATGCCCTCTCACAAGGGGGTGCCCTACCGACTGACGCTCTTCGAGCGCACATCACGGTGATCCCGAAACCGGACAAGGACCCCTCCCTCTGTGCCAGCTACCGTCCGATAGCATTGTTGAACACAGATCTGAAAATTTACGCTAAAATGCTGGCAAATAGGCTTCTCCCTTATATACCCGACCTTGTACATTCCGACCAGGTCGGATTTGTGCCTGCCCGAGAGGCACGAGACAATATAGTCAGGGTTCTCAATGTGATTAATTCGGCCCGCAGCCGTTCGCACCCTCTTATGCTCCTATCCATTGACGCCGAGAAGGCGTTCGATCGGGTTGATTGGAATTTCCTCGAGTCCACGCTCCAGCATCTAGGGCTGGGGACACATATGCGCTCATGGATTATGGCCCTTTACTCATCCCCAACGGCAGCTGTGAGAGTTAAGGAAACTCGATCAGAGTACTTCTCCATCTCAAATGGTACCCGTCAGGGATGCCCCCTATACCCGCTCATATTTATCCTCACGCTGGAACCCCTATTATGCACCATTAGGGCAGATGATTCCGTCGGGGGCCTACAGGTTCCCTCGGGGACACACAAATTGGCAGCCTACGCGGACGATCTGGTCTTCTTTATATCCCGTCTAATGTCCTCGGTCCCTGCCCTTACGAAAGCATTCGACACTTATGGAAAGCTTTCTAATTTTTTGGTTAATCAGGCCAAGTCGGAAGCTCTCAACATCACCTTACCCCCTATGGAACTAGACCGTGTGAGATCCTACTGCCAGTTCCGTTGGTCACAGAAGAGTCTCAACCACCTGGGTGTACGTGTTGCAGCGGACCCAGACCACTTATATGCTGAAAATTATGCCCCTTTACTACACGCAATCAAACGTGACCTCTCGAACTGGCAGGACCTGACCCTGACATGGTTTGGTCGCTGCGCCTCCCTAAACATGACAGTTCTCCCCAGGATTCTATACATACTTCAGGCGATCCCGATTCATTTACCTCCCACTTTCTTCTCTCAACTGAGACGTATGTTTGTATCCTATGTCTGGGCTAGTCGGCGTCCGAGGTTGGCATATCGACTCCTGGTACTACCTAAGGACCGGGGTGGAGTGGGCCTGCCGGACATTAAACTTTACTACAAGGCGTCCCACCTTGTAGTAGTCCTTACTGGACTGGTGCTGCCATACAGATCAGGAACGATGGGTGGGGATGGAACTTTCAGAATCCAAACTGACTCTCGGGGGCTGCGTGGCTCACTTCCCCTCTGCCGTCAGAGATCTCCTCACATCCCTTCATTGCGGTGGATGTCGCTTGACTCCATACGACACCTGACCTGCCCAATGCTAGATGAGTGGAGTGCACGGCAGATCCGACATTTTCTGATCTCTGTGCCCGGGCTGAGTCAGTTGACGCGTCGCCTCACGGATTTTGAGTCCATATGTCACCAAGGGGCCCCAATTCGCCATGCCCTCTCTTTGCTTTACAGACAACTCTGCTCGCCACCACAGTCGTATTGCCCTCCATTCCTCGAGAAATGGTAGTCCGAGTTGGGAAGAACCTTCACTGAGCATCAAAGGGGTACAATATTGTCCTTGGTCCATAGATCCTCCATAGCATGCAAATTCCAGGAACAGGGATACAAGATTGTTTCCCGCTGGTATAGAGTCCCGTATATCCTAAACAAAATGAACAGCTCGATCCCCTCAACCTGTTGGAGATGTGAACAGGCTCAAGGTACCATGCTACATATATTCTGGGAGTGCTCCGGGCCTTAGTTCATTTTGGACAGGGGTGAGGGAGACGATCAACCGGCTGGTGATCGAGGCCCTACCAGATGACCCGGCGGTATGTCTGTTACACATGACCCCTCTCGCTGTTAAACGCTACAAAAAATCCCTGACAAAACATCTGTTAAATGCGGCTAGGTCATGTATACCTCTGATGTGGAGACAATCCAGCCCTCCCACGTTGAGAATATGGTTCTCCATTGTGGATGAGATATGGCGTATGGAGGACCTAACTGCTTCCATTCATAATGCAGAGGAGAGGTTTCGTACGATCTGGAGACCGTGGTCCCATTTCACAACAACCCCTGCCTATCTCTCGGTGATGAGCACAAACACCCCTGCCCCGCCTGCTGAGGGGTGAGAGGGTGGTCAAATGGGCCGGGGGGAAGGGCGGGGGAGAGGAGTTCCCCTAAGCCCTGATAATGCCTCTAGATCCTATTCCCCATCCCCTCCTTTTCCTTTTCTTCTTCCTTTCCGTCTGACCTCTATGTGATTTAGACCCTTCTGAAATTATCCTGTCCAGGTGATACCCCCTGAGGTGGGAACTCACCCACTCTCTTACACCGGACGTGACTCTTGAAGCTCAACTTAGGACTAGAACTGACATACAGAGTGAGAGAGGTGGGCACGTCCCACACAATGATCAGTATGTATATGTCATTGTTCGCTTAGACAGCCGGTACTTTTCAGTCTCGAGGCCATGTTTAAAGCCTATATGTGAATATAATTATGCAGAGATGTAGCAGGTGGGTCCTTTCACGTACAATGAGGGCAATCGCACAACAGGCAAGGATACTTTTCTTTGCACATGCTTATTAGCTTTTACACTGCTTTACTGAATAAGATGTAACGGGGCTTATTTATAGGGCAGCATAAAGAGCATTGATGGTATATAAAGTGTTTGCCCTTTCTGCTCCGCTCATGCCTAATGACACCAACTCAGTATGATGGATAACCCTAGTGCTAGGACAGACTTTCTGGCTTTATTATCACCAATAACAAATTCTTTCAGATTTTTTTTAAAGGTACTAAAACAAAAATGTACTTGATAGGCATTTGAGATTAAACTTCTGGGTAAAAAGTACCCTGTGTCTGAATGGACATTTAATAATTACCTCTTAACAACGTAAAGGCCAGTAAGTGAGTCTTTATCATGCTTGCATTAATCAAGGATGATTGTGTATATGGTGGGGTTGTCATGACACTGGGTGGCAGTGTCTTTGTCACAGGTGGGAAACACGCACAATTGAAGGATGATTGGAGTGTTGCTCCTGGTTGCTTGGGAATGCATATCTTAGAGCTGGACCTGACACAATAGAACATCTAATGGGCCTCTTCTGTCTAGGATTATGCAGCAATTTAAACTAATGGTCCTCTGGTGTTCTGAAAAGAAATTTGACGGTTTTATATGTTTGACAATCATGGAGTGGTTTGGTCAATACTGAATGAATAACACTACAGATCAAATAGTGT
>NW_017307796.1:208725-216027 GCF_000935625.1 Nanorana parkeri
TAATTACGTGAAAGACAATCTCTGCAGTATTCAGGGCTGCCCATCGCTGGAAGAAAAGGACCTGGGATGTCACATTGATGATTGGACTGAAGACCTCAGGATATAGGATAGACATACAGATTTAAAGAAAAATACAGATGGCAGTACGGGTCTTAATTGGGCAGAGGATGCAAGAAAAAAGAGGTGGGGGGGATCGCCAAGATTCGAGTCTCACCTTAATCAGTTAAGGTGGGCAAGTAATGTTAAAATGAACAAAATGTATTTATGAGTTAAAGAAGAACTCTGGGGCAGAAATAATCTTAACCCTTGCAGTGCTCATTTTCATCTAGGGAAAAAAAATAACAAAGGTGTACTCACCTGAACCTCAGAGCCAGCTGGCTTCTAGGCCTATCCTTGCAGCCTCGCTCCCTCTCCGCTCCAGTGATCTAAGGTCCTGTGAGTCATCATGTTCAATACAGTATATTGGACATTCCAACAATGGAGCGGAGGGGAAGAGAGACTGCAGGGACCAGTCTAGCAGCCAGCTGGCTCTGAGGTTCAGGTGAGCATAACTTGTTTAGCACTTGCAGTGCAGGGGTAGCCCCATTGCGAAGGTTAAGATCATTTCTGCCTGGAGTTTTTCTTTAAAGCAAATAGATCTTACAATGATCCAGTGCCATGTTATACGATTTATACCTAGCATGTTAGGTAGACCCACAACTGCTCTGTGCAAAGTTAGTCAAGTCATTAATTCATTTTAAAGACTCATCTGATGTCAGTGTCTCAGTGCACTGCTGCCTTGGCTTTAGGTCATATGACCTGCAACTAAAGCGTTGTGGATCGTGTTTATTACAACTGAGAGTTATGTTTCTGTTCATTTTCACAGCCCTTTTCAAACTTTCTGATACCTGCCCTAATGAGTAAAGCAGAGCAACCTTTAGGTTCATTTTAAAGTGAAAATTCAGTAAAACCATTTTATTTACAGATTACCATATCTACGGTGTACATTACACTATAAGGATCTTATCTCACTCTTTGTCCATATTGTGACCTGTGCAGGTTGGTGACATAAGGTAACATCCAATCTTAGAGCAACAGTATATTATTAAATGTTCCATGTGTAACGCTATTACTGTCACAGGCAAGTGAATAGATACTAAGCTGGCCAGAAAATGCAGACTCAACGAATGGGAAATGGTCAAAAATTAAACAATGGCTGAAATGAAGGCTTTGTCCTCCTTCTGTATTAAAACATCACATCTAAATGTGTAGACAAGTAACCCATTTCCCCTTTCCTACAGAATTGGGACAAATGGAAAGACAAGTGATCACTCTTTTGCTCTGAGAGCCCGGCTAGACAATAGTTTTTATTGAATGCCTTGTAAGTGGCTTTGCTGGCCATTTGAAGTTTTCAAAAGAATCCTCACTGTGGTGGCTGGTCCTGTTCCTTTTCTTCTTCACATCCTTTTGCTGCAAAGCTTGTTTAAGTGTCATTCATGCAGAGGCCAGTCTGAATATATTTTTATTATGATGAGACCTGCCCATTGTGCTTTTCTTTCCTGTGGGAAATTGGTTTGATGAAAAATGGACGGGCTAGCGAATTTGGCACAAATGCTATGTTTCAGGCTTCTTTAGTAAGGCAGTGCAAAGATGAGTGGTGAAGTAAAAAGTTCAGTATCAGTGCCTCTTCCACCATGACTCTAGTAGGCTGAAGTCTATTTTATCACTGCTGTTTACACTACCTTGTTGTATAAGCCTTCATGATTAACTAATTTTCCATGTTTAAACAGGTAAAAAACGAATATTACATGAAATGTTCATATCGACATATCCAGCCTGCAGGTGGAGTTTTAGGTTCCTTTTTTCCAGGCCCAACTTAACTGCTTTTCTGAAAAAGCACGATGTTTACAGAGCTCAAACACCAAAGCACCAATGTACGCAGAGATATGAATCTCCTGCTCACTCCTGTTCAAATAGGGCCACATGGAGTTTCTTTTAATGAAAGAGCCATTATAGTTTCCATGAAATCAGTAGGAATCCATGACATTTATGTCTTTATCTTACATCCAAGAGGATGGTCATAGTTTAATTTGAAATGAATGATGTATTATGATGTGTAGTCCTAAAACATACACTATATTACCAAAAGTATTGGGACGCCTGCCTTTACACGCACATGAACTTTAATGACATCCTAGTCTTAGTCCGTAGGGTTCAATATTGAGTTGGGCCACCCTTTGCAGCTATAACAGCTTCAACTCTTCTGGGAAGGCTGTCCACAAGGTTTAGGAGTGTGTCTATGGGAATGTTTGACCATACTTCTAGAAGCGCATTTGTGAGGTCGGGTACTGATGTTGGACGAGAAGGCCTGGCTCGCAGTCTCCGCTCTAATTCATCCCAATGGTATTCTATCGGGTTGAGGTCAGGACTCTGTGCAGGCCAGTCAAATTCCTCCACCCCAAACTTGCTCATCCATGTCTTTATGGACCTTGCTTTGTGCACTAGTGCACAATCATGTTGGAACAGAAAGGGGCCATCCCCAAACTGTTCCCACAAAGGTGGGAGCATGAAATTGTCCAAAATGTTTCAGTATGCTGATGTCTTAAGAGTTCCCTTCACTGGAACTAAAGGGCCAAACCCAACCCCTGAAAAACAACCCCACACCATAATCCCTCCTCCACCAAACTTTACACTTGGCACAATGCAGTCAGGCAAGCACCGTTCTCCTGGCAACCGCCAAACCCAGACACGTCCATCGGATTGCCAGACAGAGATGACCCCGCTCTGTCATTTGACGTGGCTTACCACTTCGTGGCTGAGTTGCTGTTGTTCCCAGTTGCTTCCATTTAGTTATAATACAACTAACAGTTGACAACAGAATATTTAGTAGCAAAGAATTTCACGGAAGACATGAATCCAATGATTTGGAGGGGTGTCCCAATACTTTTGGTAATATAGTGTGTATGCCTGCTTCTTAAATGTTCAAAAAAGTGACATAACCTCTAGTGCCCAGATGGGAATTGCTTTGCACAACCCATTTTGTAAAACCCGTTATACCTGTTATGTAGTTTGTACGATTCAGAAGGAATGCTCAACTTGCAAAACCTTGTATTTTTCATGCTTCAAATTTTTTAAGCTATCTAGGCAAAAATGCTCCTTTAAATTGGGATGGAATATGAAAGAGCATCCTATTTGAAATTATGCCTAATTATGTGTAATTAAAGGAGAACTATTAGGTTAGTAAAATATACTCTTCCCAATACTTAGAGCCAGTATGGGACACTGCAGCTATCACATGCTGACTCTAACCAAGAGCTGAGCAATCATGTAACCGCTGATCGATCAGTTTACTGTCTCTTCTCCCTGCAGAGAACAAGGACTGTCATTCACCACTCCCCACAGGAATTCTACCTCCACTCTCTGTTCCTTCAGCACTTACAGCTGCTTTTAGAGAGGCAGAGCCAGTCACCAATCAGCCAGCTGAGTTGATATGGGGTAGTAGCCCACTATATGCTGACTTTGGGTCACAGGAGTACATTAGAAAATGATTCCTGTGACTCAAAGGAGAAGTAAAGCCAAACAAGTGTTGGCTTTACTTCTCTATTTAAGTATATTTAAAGCCAATCCTTATTATAGCTTTGAGTAAAAAAAGGAAAGGCTTAAAACCCCTGTCAAGTTTTCATCACTGACTGTTTCCCATCTGCAGAAATCCCTCTCTTTATGTCCAGGTGATCATTGTCAGTTAGACACAAAGTAATGGGAAATCCAAAATGTTTCAATTGTCACAACAACAGAAGATAAAGGTAAATCTTCAACAGGGGCACCTATTCTTATCACAGTTATCTAAGAGGAGATTTCTTCTAATTTTAGAGAGATTTTTTCTCACTTACGGTTGTGTTTCCAGACAGAAATTTCCCCAGCTTGGCACAGACAGAAAGAAATCCCGACAGGGGTTTTAATGATCCCCTACTCTACAACTTTAAAGTGTGGGATATAGATATAAACATTAAAATTGTGACAAGTACTGTGACTTTCTTTCCTTTGTTTTCCCGTCTGCTGCTGCCGCCTCTAGGAATTATCCGTAGAATGGTGAGGGAGAAAAGATTGCTAGAGGAATTTTATGTTATTCTCATTAAGGTTTTACATTTATAGGTATAATTTCAGACATAGGCATGTGCCTTTTATCCTCCAAACACAACAAAAATTTAGATTAAATGAGATTTGGATGGATTTCCAATTTACTATTTCTCATCCAGTTCTGTTTTGAAAATGTCATATTTTCTTTGCAGGTTTTTGTACCATTATGAGGCACTCTTGCTACATTCTATTAAAAAAATACATGCGTCAGAAGAGATGTAGCCAGAGATGTAGCCTGCCAATGCTTTTATTACAATAATAGAATATTATTGGCATGGTCTTGAGCGCACTGACTCCTCCACAAACCCTGTGCTGGACTGAGTAGTTGTGTGCTTGTGATTGCCATAACACTATATACGTTAATTTTTATGAAGCAGCCATATTTGAGCATATTTTATTGCTCTTGGGATTTTTACCTCACACAAAAATTTAGATTTTCCTTAACTGCCTTTAACCAGTTGACATCCACGATGTTAAACTCCCTTCCCATCCAGGCCATTTTTCAGTATTCAGCGCTGCGGTACTTTGACTGACATTTATTCCGTCATGCAACGCTGTACTGAAATTAATTTTATACCCTTTTTTGGGGACAGATAGAGCTTTCTTTTGGTGGTATTTATTCACCACTGGGGTTTTATTTTTTTACTATATTAAGGAAAAATTACCGAATTTTTAAAAAAAAAACAGTTTCCCCTATATTAAATGATAAAACATTTATTATTACCCAATTTTTTGGTAAAATATAAAAGATGGGGTCACGTCGGGTAAAAAGACACCAAACATGTCAAGCCTTAAAATTGCGTGCGCGAAACCTCAAAAAACGATAATACCCAAAATTGGCCATAGGTTACTTGAGTGTGTATCCAATGGAGTCTTCTTTTTGGAAGGATTGGAAGAATTAACAATCTGTACTCACATTTCTAGAAAATTCCTAGTTTAAGCCAAATTGGAACCAAATCCAGTTCTAGGTAGCAGCAAGGTAAAACTTTTTTTAAATTTGGAGTGAGGGCGGATTAGAAGCCTTATCAGGTTTAATTGCTATCTAGAGTTCCATTACCCCTTAATGACCAGGGTGTTTACACCCCCTACCTCTCCAGGTCATTTTTCAGTATTCATCGCTGTAGTGCTTTGACTGATATTTATTCAGTCATGCACTGCTGTACTGAAATTATTTTTTTTTACAATTTTGGGGGACAGATAGAGATTTGTTTTGGCGGTATTTAATCACCACTGCGGTTTTAATTTTTTACTATTATCAGTTATTTATTTATTATCAGACATTTATTTTTACTGCTCATCAGTTATCAGTGATTGATGGGCCTAAAATTATTGCTCTCACTCTGACATTTGCAAGGAGTATGTAACATATGTGCGCAATCGTCATTTTCGCATGTAGGCGCACCCTAAGCATGGTGGGGACTTTTAAAAAAGTTTTATTTTTTTCTATTTTTATATATGTGACTAATTGTTTTGTACTTTTTTTTCACTTAACTTTATTGCTATCACATAGTGGGTAACAAGCCCCCTATGCGATAGCCAATATACAGTGACCAGTCCCCTTTATAGCATCAGGGGTCTTTCAGATCCCTAATGTCACCTAGGGTCTGCTTCACCAGCTTCTCTCCGGCTTCTGGGAATGACAGCTGAACGTGGAACTTGGAGTTGTGGGCTTCACAACTCAAAGAATTAAGCAGACTGTTTTTCTTTATCCTCTGTATATGTTCTGCACATCTGCCTTGCAGGTGCACATGAAGCTGACTACAGTTTATAGCTATTACAGTGGCATGCTAGTTGTAAGACATATGGTTGAATTCTGTTAGTCACAGGTAGAACAATTGTGCCCTCAATGTTGCATCATAATGTTGAATCAGTTGGATCAGGAATCATTTGTGGAAAGAATGGTGGCAGACATGGTTAATTGTATACTCACTTCCCTATCAGTCTGCTATTAGTAACAATTGTATATGCAGTTGCAGATGAATTTCCTTGTTTCAGCATGGGTGCCTTTTTGACAACCAAAAAGCTTACAGTGCAACTGAAGCCTTAAGTTTTTTTGGTTTTGGCTAGAGTGGAGAGGGATAAGAATGCATGCTGGGTTTTTATTGCTGTCTGTATTACCTTTCTATTTGTCCTGGTGACTGTTATCACTGAAAGGGAAAGAAAATACAAAATTGTGGGTGGTCATCAGAACAGGAATAGATGGGCGATCTTCCAATGGGAGAACTAGTCTGGTGACTGTTCACCAGAGATTTTCCTCTATTTTGAAGGATATCCTCACACTTCCTGTTGTAGATATTGGATAGGAGGTACAGAGAAATCTTCCCAATGGTAAAAAAAATACGGGGGTTATAGTGCTCCCTTACTCTATCCAAAACTGAAAAAAATGCTGGCTTAGTTCACTTGATATAACACTAAACTCAGGAGTTAAACTTTAAAAATGCATTCAGGTACCCCAACTATTAACAACAATGTAGCTTATTTGTGTATTACTCGGCTGTAAGTCCTAAAATCATCTATGCATTCATGCTGACACTGTCCTTCCTTCTGGAGGGTGGCTATTTTTGTCCCCATGCTTCCTGTGTGTGTTGTAAAGTAGCCACCACTCCGAGATCACTCCTGTGATGAATTATTGCAATATCAATACAAAAATGTAAGATTATAGTCCATTAGGGGAGCAAGCTTGGAGTGGTGACAACACACACAGGGACCTTGGGGGACAAAATAAGCCACAATCCAAAAGGAAGGACAGTGTCAGCATGAATTTAGAGATTATTTGAGAATCGGGAGCCGAGTGATGCTCGAATAATATACATTTTTGTTAATAGTTAAGGTACTTGAATGCATTTTTAATGTTTATTTTCTGAGTTTAGTGTCACTTTAAACTTTGTATCCTGCTGGTTTGTTTACCATATTCTAAAAGAATATGATACAATTGCTACAATTTCGTGTGTGTGTGTATGTGTGTGTGTGTGTGTGTGTATATATGTATGTGTATGTATATATATATATATTTTCAGAAATGGCTCCAGAGAAAGGCAGCTAGATATACAGGAAAGTAGATTCTGTCTTATTATGGCTCTGGGTCAGGGAAAGAGTGGGTTCTCTCCACCTCAGGGATTGCCACAGCTCACAGGATAAAAGTGGGGCAGTGCTGCTGGAAAGAAAGTCCTGTCTGTGGCTGTGTAA
>NW_017307796.1:216616-229353 GCF_000935625.1 Nanorana parkeri
TATATATATATATATTAGTATGGGAGAGAGAATGGGGGACTGACAACTTTTGGGAAGAAGCAGAAATCAGTTAATGATCTGGCGAATACTGAAGAAAAAGTGCAATGTTAGCTTTTTTCAGTGGCTGTATGACATGTTCTGATCTGTTTCAGACAGCTTTTTTTTATTGCAGTTTACAATTATGTTGTAATTTCAGTCCTTAGAAGACAACATAAAAGGGGTGCAAAAAGCTTACATGGGAGGCATGTCTAATATAAGTTACAGAGGCTGCCTGTGAGAAAATTTGGATCAGAGTATAAGATAGGTGTTAGCAGGTCAATGAGGAGTGTAGGATGTACTTTTTATGAGATCATGAATATAGGTAAGCTGTGAATTTTATTTTCAGGTTCGTGGGAAGGCTGTCTGAGTCTTGCGATCTTTACTAAAGCTTGGAACAGGTGCCCAAATGCATGATAATCAATTTAAATAATTTATATCTAACAACCTCGGGGAAAAAGTGTGTGATTTTCTCATGAGAAGATCTGAGGGAACAAAGAGCATACTGGAATACTAGTATAGTGCTACAAGTACTTTCTGCTGACCTCCCCTTTGTCTCTGTGCTTCTTTTACATTGCAACATTGCCAAAGTCCCAATTCTGTCTCTAGTTGAAACTATATGATTAATATCAAGTTAATATTTTTACCCTTGGTTGGGTTCATTCTTAAAAGTATTCCATTTCCTGTTTTATCTATGTCATTTTCCAGCAAACAGCTTTGATGTGAACATCAAGGCCAGATACATATTCTCAAACTGTTTCACAATAACAATATGAGAATATGTGGTTTTAAACAATACCCATTTAATGAGAAATAGAGTAACTTAAATAACAAAATAGTAAATCCTAAAGTGCTTTCAACTTCTGACCTGTGAATCATGGATTAGTCGGGGAAACAGTTCAGATTGTTCAGACTAGCTACTGAAATAATCATTTAGGGACATATGGATTTGCCGCTGGTTCCTACGTTTTAGCTAAACCACCTGTTCTTTTTTGTGACCTAAATTCCATACGGAAGAAATAAGTTAGCCATTGGCACTCCAAAATCCGTTCCGTCAATTCTTCTTTTTTGACATCGTACAGGTAATTTCACAATGTATAGCAACGTTTCGGAACCATACCTGGTCCCTTCATCAGACAAACAGTCATTTTGAATGTTGCTATAAATTGTAAAATAACCTGTTTGATGTCAATAAAGAAGAATTGATGGAATATATTTCGGAGTGCCAGTGACTACTTAATTTCTTCATGGTTTGATTTGTGGTGCCATCGGCAGTCATTGCAGCACCCAACTGTAATTTCGGTCAGGAGTGTGATGGGACATGAATTCATTGGAATAAATCCCACACTAAACCACTGGATAAACCACTGCTATGAGTTTCAGGTCCTTATGGGCAACTCGCTTACTGGATGCAGATGTTCTCGTAGGGCAGAGCGCAGGAATGTGTAAAAGCAACACACATTAGGAAAAAGACAGAGACAAAATGAAGTTTTTAGGTAATACTGCCCTATACTCTCTAAAGTATAGTTTCCTTCATGTACTAATTTAAAACATATAAGTATTTATATTGTTCAATGGATGGGGCAGATCCCAACTTTAGTTCTGCATAGATTACAGGCTTTCACCCCAGTTGTGTATTTGCATAGAGACAACACTTCTTATGATGTCCTATAATTCATACTAAGCAGAGTAAGTTTACCACGTGCTGCTCAGATTAAAACTGCTGACGACATTGCATCATTGGTGGTATTTGCTGAAGGAAGGGAGGAACTAATGTTTGCTGCAGTATTTGAGATTGGTATGTGGGCAATTTACTGTGGAATTCACACATTCTGAAGCAAAACTGGAAGTTAACCAATTCTTAGGTTGTCTGAGTTCTCTGTATCTTAAAATCACTGTTAGAACCAAGAAAAAGAAAAAAGATGAGATACTAAAACATATTTGTGTGCTGTTGTGATACTGCTGTTATAGAGATGAAGCAATTTGATACAGACTTGGGCTGAGAATCCTGTATCATTGCCGGCTCAAAACATTGTCAATTGCGGTTTCGTTATGTGTGTCTTTTCTGCCAAAACGTGTGCAGTCAAGCACAGTTCTGTTTTAACTTGATCATAACTTTGCTTCTTCTAATCCATACTAGGCTTGGTTTGTTTCCAACAGCTTGCAATTTAAGCATGTTGGGGGAAGAATAGCAATAGTATTGTTTCCAAATAAAACTTGTATTAAAGCTATGCAAATAATTCTAAGTGGAGTCGCCAAGATATTTTGTTGTAGATTCAGTTTGATGTAGCAAGTGTGTATCAGCTTTAATTCTTTTAAATGGTTACTGGTAAGGCTATAAAGAAAAGAAGCATGTGGAGCAGGGTGTCCGAATACATTTGTTGGTTACAGTAGCAAGCATCTGCATCATTAGAATATAGGTTTGGCTTAATGCATCACCAGAATATACAAAGTTAAATGGTACCCTTAGAATAAGTGAATCTGAGTATTATTTCAGAAAACATTTTCAATATCTTTTATTTTTTATTTTCCTACTTCTACATCTTTGCGGGACATTTTTGGCACATATTTGCCTGTTTCCACATTTTGGCTTTCATTGTATCCATAAACAATATTCTCCTTTTGGTCAGTAGAAAATTAGTATAAACAGTTTTTCACTTCTCAATATGAATGTGTCTAACCATATTTTTGTTGTCATTTTTTTCATATTTGTAAAAAAAAAATGTAATTTAATAAAAACAAATATTAGTATGACTATTTTACCACAAGACTCCCACTTTCTGCATCAGAACTTTCCAATTTTTGTCCAACTTAGCAGTTTTGTTTACAAAAACTGACCACCTTTTTCAAAAATCTTATTCTTTTGCTCTTGAGTTTCAAATAGCAATTCTGTATTTTCACCAATTTGCCAGTTAGCTGTTCACTGCTTTTTAAACATCTTAATCTTTGCTTGGCAAATTATATTTCCCCACCATGATTCACATTTGTAATCAGATTTTGCTATGCAGTGTTTTGTTTTCTCCAAACATAAAACTGTGTACATTTATCAAAAATGTAAAATTGTTAATTCTTTTGTCCAAAAAACATTGTTCTAATAGTTTTGTGGAACAGTCAGATGGGGGTTAAAAGATGGAGAGATTATGGGAGTGTTTGGGAAAGTAGCAATGGTGCTGGAATTCTTTCATCTGAAATGTATCTGCCTCACTGTGGGCTAATGGAGATCCATGTCTTTAGAAATATACTTGTAACAATTTTCATTCTTATGAACTTAAACAACTCTTCTTATGAAATCCTCTAAAATCTCTTTTTATCCAGCCACATTGCACTTAAAGTGATATTACAGTCAAAATGTTTTTAACCTATTTAAAATGCTGATCAAATCACTTACAATGGATGCCACTCCTTGTTGTTTAAAAGTTGTAGTTTCCTGCAGAATCAGCTGGCCCTGATATCCTGTTTTAGGGTGGTTCCATTCCCTTGCAGGGTCCTATGAAGTCACTGTTGTGTGTGTTAGTAAGCTGTGTGTGTCTCCACAAACACACAGCAAGGCAAGATACTCCCCTGCTACTTTCTTCAACCTTTTCCCTTCTCCAAGCTTGTAGATGGACAGCTGCTGGAGATCATGCTGTCTCTTTTGATCTTGTACTGGACAAGAAGTTCAGGGAAGCAGAGCTAAGAGAGTTGGATCCAACTGTTCAAAAAACACGATGCCTGTAAGTGCTTGGGCAAAAATAAAGTGTGCATTTGTGTGATCTGGATTTATTATTAAGAAAAAGTTAAATTTTAATACTACTTTAACCCCTTCATGACTGAGCTTGTTTTTAGTTTCTGTTCGTAAATGACTGACACACTTTTGACATTTTTGCTGTGTGAAATTTAGTAGTAAAGAGCAGCCATTTTTTTAAACTGTTTGCTGTGCTGTTTCTTTAGCTAACAGACGCTGAGGCCAATTTACTAAAAGAGAATTTTCACACAATAAATTATGTGAGCTTTTCACTTGAATTATCCATCATAATAGCAGTGACAGCTAGCTCCGCCCAACAGTTTTCTAATGTCCGGCGGTTCTGCTGCCGTAAAAAAAAAACAATCTCCCGGGCGCTCTGGGAGCCTTCCGCTCCCGGCCGCCCAGGAGAGAAACACTGATTTATCTTTTTTTTTCTTTATTCTGACACGGAACCGTGTCAGAATAGAAAAAAAAAACGTTTTTGCCCATTGGAATGCACTGCTAGATTCCTATTGGCTATTTCAATTTGCAATAGCCAATAGTAAACTAGCATTGTACCCGCCCTCTGCTGATGGACCTGATGGAGAACTGCAGCAGAGGGTGGTACAATGTTAGTTTACTATTGGCTATTGCAAATTGAAATAGCCAATAGGAATCTAGCAATGCATTCCAATGGGCAAAAACTTTTTTTTTTTTCTAGACACGGGTACATCCAGTCCATTTTGTGTGTGTATTTGCATCACATTAAATGATCTATTCTTAGAGTTTACATATCTCTATATTGTTATCATTGCTTCTCATTGTTTTTTTTTTTTATTTGTCAATGCTTCCAGTTGTTACCACTACCAGGGGAAGGGAGTTCCATAAAGAACCCCCTCCGTCATTTTAGATTATTGTATTAAAAGTCTCTAACCCAATTGCCTACCTGAGGGCTTGGCTTGTTGGAATGGAATGTGAAAATGACCCATTTGATAAGGGATGACTTTTTACAAGAAGCCACTCATCTAATTCACTTTTGTGTGCAACTTTCAGTATGAGCTTTTCAGATGTAAAAGAAAAACAGGCTTTACAACAAATAAGCAAATGTTTTTTTTTTCTTTTAGTCCATAACACAATAAAAAACAATCTTGTACAAAACAATTAACGATGAATAATTCCTGTTTAATAAAGTATTTTAGAAAATTCCCAATAGCTTCTAATTGCAGTAAGACTGCTAACTACTTTTTATCGATGGTAAATTTTTGGTGTTTTTACAATTATTTATTTAAAATCTGGTCACAAGTCTGCCTAATGCTGGTCTGTACTGTATTTGAAAAGTACTTTGGCCTTAACGCCCAATGCTTCGGCTCTGCGTTGCTCCACCCTCCACCTATCTTTTTATTTTTTATCCAATGACTATACCAAAACCCATGTTTATTGTATCTTTGTAGTTCATCTACAGTAGACATTTTTGAGCAGGTTTATCGTGATGTGCAGCCATTGTACTAGCACAGAGCAGGTTTGCTGAGCTTCTGAGATTTTTAGGTTTCACAATGTCCTACTCTTGGGGTGGGGTGATAGATTAAATAGAATAGAATCCTTGTCAATTCACCATCGTTCCCCAAGATAAACTAGTGCTGTTGCTGGATAATTTAACTATCATGTCTATTTATGTTTATACATGAAATCATTTAGGAAAAGCCCTCCCAACTGGAGGTCTGTTGACAATTTTAGAGTCACAGACATCTAAACAGATCAACCGAGAGCATAGCAGAACTATTTAAGTGGAATATTATTATTATTATAATACAGGATTTATATAGTGCCAACAGTTTGCACAGTGCTTTACAATATAAGGAAGACATTACAATCACAATACAATTCAAGACAAGATGGCAAGGAGGGCCCTGCCCGAGAGGGCTTACAATCTAAAATAATGGGGAATAGGGGCATGTAGATAGCTCTTTTCACTTGCAACCTTTAAAAAGCCATCTATTGGCTATTATTTCAAAATGTTTTTATTATGTATTATATGTTTTGTCATTAATGATTGATATATACATTATGTTTTATAATTTCTAGAAGTTTTGTTCTAGGTATTTTCCAGAAGTGACTTCATACCTTTTTTTGAAGTATTCTTGGCACATGCATTAGTCACTTAAAAAAACAACCTCTATCTGACATTGTCATAATACAGTAGCATTCAATTTATCTCGGTAAGCTTTTCAGGATTATGGTGAATGTCCTGAGTACTTACAGGACAGATCTGCTGGCTGGGCTTATTCCAGCTAGAAGCTTTTACCCTGCTAAAACAAGGTCATTTGATGTTTACAGCTAAATATATACACCAAGATGTTCTTAGAGTGCACCAATGTCCTTTACTGTTTTGGTTTAGGTGCATTACTTTGATCTATTTATGGATCACTTAAAGTTTATTTTTGTACTATACAGCAATATCAATAAAAGAATAATACAATTATAGCATTAAAAGTTTGGCTGCTAAACTTATAACTCCACACTGCCCTGTTCATCTCCTGTGTTATTGATTTTATGTATCAATAAAGAAGCCACTTTTGGAATATATGTGTGCCGCTATCCACTTTTTTTTGCAGCAGTATTACCAGTGATGAGCTGTGTGAGCAACTGACTGGCAGGCTAGCATGGACTGTCCTGGAGTGACACTATGGTTTATTGATACTTTTTTCCCCTTTGCTTGCTATTAAGATATATTGTTTTATTAAATGCCAGCTTTTTTTTGTAGCTTGTTTCCTTTTGCGGAGATTACCCCTCACTTCCTATCCTAGTAGCAGGGGTTCACATTTCTCAAACAGGGACAGAGACAGCAACAACAAAAACATATATTTTTAATAGAGTGGAAAAATGTTTGATCCTCTGGGTTTTTTTTTATGTTACTACTGTTCCAATGACCTTGTCCCCTTCATTTTATGGCAAGGTGTCACCAAGACCGGATTTACTCCCTGCTGCCCCAAAGGCAGGGTTCCTCAATTTGCCCCCTCGTCACCAAACCTCCCAAAAATGGCAACCAGATGACGGGGGTGGCAGAGTTGGTTTTATTTATCTTATTATCTTTTTTATTTTTTATAATTCTTTTATTTTATTTATTTTTGCTTTTTTTATCACTTTTTACATTTTAATTTTCATCATTATTTCTTATTTTTTACTGTTTTAAAAAAATATATTTATTATTATTATTTTTCATACATTTAAATTTTTATTTTATTAGTATTTTTTTTCACTTAAATGTATTACTATCACACAGGAGCTAACAAGCCCCTGTGTGATAGCATTTGGAGGTGACAGGTTCTCTTTATTGAACCTGTTACCTCCAATACATGAGTTTAAGCCAATACAGCAGTACTGTACTGGCTGTCCTGTGACAGCCGAGATGGGAAGGCTGCAAGTACAGCTCTCCTGTCTCAGTGTTCACACGGAGCAGAGCGGAGAACGGACGTTCCCCACTCTGCTTCCCGCTCTCCATCCTGAATGAATGTGCCATAGTCCTGGGTCCCACAAAAGAGTGGACCCCGAAAAACCACGGTGGGGAGGGAGGCGGCCGGCAGGGACCGAGGCAGCCGGAGATGGAGGCAGACCATGGAGGGGGTGCGGTGGGACCTGCAGGCAAATTACAAGTGATCTTGATGGCAACGCCGGGATCACTTGTACAAAACGAGCAGCATCTTCACGCTCTACATGTAGCAAGGCTAAATGTAGAAAAAAACTACCTGCCCTGCAGGTGTGCTGCCCCTCTACTTCCTGCCACCCCAATGCCAAGACTCGGTGGCTTCGTGGGAAATCCGGCCCTGGGTGTCACTGGTGTTACAGGGATAATCCCTTTAAATTAGAATTACAGACAGCAATAAAAACCTGTTTGACATTCAAACCCTCTATCACAGTATTCAAACCAAAAAAGAATTGTCTGAAGTCAACATATTGATAGGTTAATTTGTTACTCAACTTATACAGTGGCAGATTTTTGTTCAGTCCTGCAATCCTTTTTGTTCAGTCCTGTCATAACCAAGCAATGTGTTTGCTTGGTTATGACAGAAAAAATTATTTAACATTATTTAAAAAAATGTTTTATTTCTTGATAAAAGTTTGTCACATACACACAATCAGTGTATTTAGAGGTGGTCCAGCCACCTACAAGAAAGTCCAGCCCTTTCTTGTCTTTGAATATTTAGGAATTTAACTTGAGGTTCCAAATTATTTATCATTTAAGACTATGGGGTCTATTCATGAAGCTGCCCAGGGCAGCCGAGTGAATGATAGATCTGAAGTGAAGTGAGCCGAACACTGTTCGGCTATTCACTTCAGGCTGGTACGGCTGATTTCAGCCGTACATCGGCTGAAGTCAGCCGTACATCGGCTTGCTTCGTGTGGCTTCGGGTCGGGCGAACATGCTCAGCATGTTCGGGAGACCCGAAGTGCAGAAGGAGTTCGACTCAGCCGATCCAACATCTGGATCGGCTGAGCCCAACCTCCGGCAGGCTACTCACTGCTGTTCGGGCTATTCTTATCCCGAACAGCAGTGAGTGAATAGCCTCAGAGGGACCGAGCAGAACAGAAAAATAGTGAAAAAAGTAAATAGAAAACGATTGTGCCGAGCTAGCAGTGAAAGCTAGCTCCGCCCAATAGTTTCCTAGTTTCCAGCCGTGATCTTACGGCTTGCTCCGGTCACTTGCAGAGGTCAGCGTCCCTGTTTACCAGCTAACCAGGGTCACTGATCTCCAAACTCTCCCAGGCGCTCTGGGAGCCTCCCGCTCCCGGCCGCCCAGGAGAGAAGCACTAATGTGTCTTTTTTTCCTTATTCTGACACGAGCGATGTCAGAATAAAAAAAAAAAAGAATTTTCCCATTGAAAAGCATTGGGACATTACTATTGGCTATTTCAATTTGCAATAGCCAATAGTAAACTAGCATTGTACCCGCCCTCTGCTGATGGACCTGATGGGGAACTGCAGTAGAGGGCGGGTACAATGCTAGTTTACTCTTGGCTATTGCAAATTGAAATAGCCAATAGTAATGTTCCAATGCTTTTCAATGGGAACATTATTATTTTTGTTTTATTCTGACATCGCTCGTGTCAGAATAAAGAAAAAAAGACACAGCAGTGTTTCTCTCCTTGGCGGCCGGGAGCAGGAGACTCCCGGGCCGCCTGGGAGAGTTAGCTGTTTGGAGATCAGTGTCCCTGGTTAGCAGGTAACCAGGGACGCTGATCTCTCTGAAAGTGGCCGGAGCCAGCCGTAAGATCACGGCTGGCTCCACCCAGCTGTCAGAAGCAGGCTGTCGGCCGGCCAATGGATTTTGGATCCAGTCACAATGGTCACCAGCACAAATAAAATGGATAAAACTACCAAGAAGAGACACAGACAGATATACAGTATATCTATATCCTAGTTATAGCAATAAAGAACTAGAAAAAGAAAGAAAATACAAAAAAGTTTGACATGAACTTAATTGTGACTGCAACAAACCTCCAACCTATCTAGCTACAAAATCTTTTTGCCTTTTGAACATTTTCTTTGTTAGTTTAATTACATTTGCTTTGTAATGCTGTATAAAAAATAGATCTGGCACGAAAAGTGTAGTTGCACTTTAAAGTATATCTCTAATAATCTCTGGACAAAAATGCTAAATAATATGTAATATGTAGTGTGGCATATGATCGCAATGTCTTTTAGCTTTTTATTTTGAACTGTACTATTATTTTTTGCCCTGTTGATTCTGCCAGCAAAACCATTAAGAAATCATCTTCCTGTAATATATGGGGACAATTCACGAAGCAGCCGAAGGATCTAGCGGTAGCTTTGGCTGATGCTTCGGCCCCAGGACCGACTGGGGCTATTCACTATAGCCCGTACAGCTCCTGAAGTCGGCCGAGCGGCTCAGTCGAGCCGAAAGGCATATGCTTCGGCTCGACTGAGCCAAGGTGAAAGCCGAAGCTGGCCGAGACAGCCTGCTTCTGACAGCTGGGCGGAGCCAGCCGTGATCTTACGGCTGGCTCTGGTCACTTGCAGAGAGGTCAGCGTCCCTGGTTACCAGCTAACCAGGGTCACTGATCTCCAGACAGCCCAACTCTCCCGGGCGCTCTGGGAGTCTCCCGCTTCCGGCCGCCCAGGAGAGAAACAATGCTTTTTTTTTTATTCTGACATCGAGCCGTTGGCTGTCGTCAGAATAAAAAAAATTAAATATTTTCACCATAGGAATGCATTGCTAGATTCCTATTGGCTATTTCAATTTGCAATAGCCAATAACAAACTAGCTATTGCAACGCTGCTGTCAATTAGTTCTCCATCAGGTTCCCACTAGTGATTGACAGCAGCAGGGCGGGTGCAATAGCTAGTTTGCTATTGGCTATTGCAAATTGAAATAGCCAATAGGAATCTAGCAATGCATTCCTATGGCGAAAATGTTTTTTTTTGACGGCAGCAGAACCGCCCGGCCAATAGAAAACAGTTGGGCATAGCTAGCTGTCACTGCTAGCTCCTCCCAATTGTTTTCTATTTTTTTTCTACTTTTTTAACTATTTGTCTGTTCTGCTCGGTCCCACAGAGGGACATGAGGTCATAGATTAAGCAAACAGAGGACTGGTGTAAAGGTATTTTAGTCCCTTTGCATATGAGCCTGTATTTGTAGTGCAAAATTGATGATTGCAAACTATTCAAAAGCTCTTGATGTATATCATTGCTTTAGGATGCAAGAAAGTGACTTTGACAAAGTTATAGAGTACTTACCATTCTTTAGCAGAGTGATATTTGTGCATAAAATGTTAGAACTCTGATGTTCTCCACAAGAAAATATAACTATACTCTACCTCTAAACTAGATTGGAAACATTTCAATCAAAGCCAGTAGTTAGTTGTATATTTGAAATAATCCTATAGACCAGGGGTAGCCAAACTCCAGCCCTCCAGCTGTGGTGGAACTACAAATCCCATGAGGCATTGCAAGATTATCAAAGCCACATACATGTCTCCGGAGAGAGATGCATCATGGGATATGTAGTTTCACCACAGCAAGAGGGCCGGAGTTTGGCTACCCCTGCTATAGACCATACAGTGCTGTGCAGAATTAATAGAACTTACTTTGCATAGAAACACACTTTTTTCTTTTTTAACTTTGTGAAGATCAATGGTTAGGTGTGAGGGCCCAAAACATCTAATCAAAAGTCATCTTTCGCTGATGTCTCTTGGACTGTTTGCAAGAGAAATATTAATGTTCAACTTTTCCTCTTTAAAAAAAAAAACCCTACACAAATGTGTCTATATTCTTTGTCATGGATCAGAAGCATGGAGTGAGAGTCCTGCATTCCAGTGCTAGAAGCTACTGGAGAGATGTAGCACAGTTGTTTATGGCTATGCTGCATATACAG
This sequence comes from Nanorana parkeri, assembly GCF_000935625.1. Taxonomy (NCBI): domain Eukaryota; kingdom Metazoa; phylum Chordata; class Amphibia; order Anura; family Dicroglossidae; genus Nanorana; species Nanorana parkeri. The sequence goes on from NW_017307796.1 coordinate 227,747, forward strand.
TGAAAACATCACTCAGGGGTTGGTGAACGGTTACGTATAACCTTTTGTTACATGTTGAGGCATCTAGTATCCACTTTTTAGGTGGGGATTAAATTGGCTTAGTTGTGAGGGTTTAGTTGTACTGTAAAGGCGGTTTCACATTTTTGTGCTTTCCAGCAGTGTGCGACAAACGCTTTGTTGCGCTGTGGTGCTATTCACTCTGAATGGTGTATTTTGATGCATTCGGCAACCTATTCAAATTAATAGGCGGTTTTAATGCAACAAATGTTAATGTGCAACATAATGCATGCTTATGTATATGATGTAGGCAAAGGGTCCCAGAATCTGCCTGAAGTAGGACTTTCAAATGGTCAAACTGGGGAACCAAAGTGACTGAGTTACACTTTACTAAGCCTCCATTCACACCAAGGTAGACATGTGTGATTCGTTTAGTTCTGAAACAAAATTCGGATGAATTTTTGGAAATTCGGACCTTCGGATGTATCCGCATTACAGCTATAACAAATGCAAACAAATCCAAATTTCCGTTTCCGAAATTCATTAGCAGTAGTTCGTTCGAACGGTCGTTTTGTTTTTGTTTCTTATTCGTTTCATTCGTTGCAGCAAAGTGACATTAGAGAAGGAGAAAAACATTTTCCCCCCTCAAATGTCACTTTGCTGGAACGAACAAACAGATGAATGAAACGATAAGAAACTGTACGAACGAACTACCGCTAACGAATTTCATCCGAATTCTGAATCTGAATTGACTTCCCCCCCACGAATCCCGAAAAACGAAATAACACAAAATCTGAATCAAAATGAAACGAAATTAAACAAATTTTTTGCCAGTGCACATGTCTACACCAAGGTACTTGCAATTTCTGCATGTTTTTGGACGCGTTTAAACGCAGAATTTATAAAAGATGCACAGTTTTGCACGTGTCTGTGGCTACACTACAGTCTGTTGGGGACAGAATGCTGGTATCGGCAAGAAAATTGCGCATGTACTTTTTCCCACGTTGTGCGTTTTTTGCGCACACGTACGAATGGGCAGGCGTGAACGAGCCCCATAGGAATGCATTGCTCTTCATGTTTTGCAGGTAAAAATGTGTGAATAGAGACTTACTGAACACCACTTATTGTACTTGCTGATATGCACTTTCTACGTTTTATTAAATTGCCGTATGCTGCTCAAAATAATTTTTCAGTGGTATCATGAAATGTGGAACGACCTGTTTATACATGTACTATATAAGATATTCACTTGTAGGAGACTCCCACCCATCAAACACATTTAACTAGAATGAGTGTTCTATTTAAAGGTATGTGTATGACATGTTGACACTCTATTCCCATGGCATGCTGTGTTGTGTCACCTACTTCACCCCTTGTAAAACAATTTTTAGAACATGAGCTAGAGTGTGAAATTGCCACCTATGTGCGATCATACTGTTCTTCTAAAACATAAACTACTTCTGTGGTATTTGGTTACATTTTGTGAATGATCACACTCACCATGGTAATATTTTGAACACAACATAAAGAAACTTCAGTTTGTTTTATGTGGGAACTATGAAGCCACTTTCCTAATTGATGTATAACCGCTAGAGGTTCTCTCTCTCTCT
>NW_017307796.1:229555-261952 GCF_000935625.1 Nanorana parkeri
ATATATATATATATATATATAGTATTTGTTCATGATCTTTCCATTCTGCTGTCTGTTGTGTAAGACACCAATGAAATCCTGCAGTTCCAGTACAATCATTAAAAAAGTGATGGGTGCTGTTAGATATGGTCTTTTGACTGAAATTTCTACTGTGTTAAGGCTGTGTGTTGACAAATTTGTAAGTTGAAAATGCCCAACTCCTTTAATTCTGGATACAGTGGGGGAAAACGAGGGTAGTGGTGGTTGCAAAAATTTGAAAGAGAAGCATTGTCAGAAGTTCTAAATTCACCTTTTCCAAACCTTTTTGTCCTAGAAGAACCCTTGAAATAATGTTAAGGTCTCAGAGAACCCCTGCTAAACCAATGAATTGGAGGTCAGTGGGAAAATGCCCCTTACATAGGTGGGGCCAGTGGAATTAATTCCTCACTGACATTGGTGGTAAGAATGCCATTCGTACAGACAGCTATAAAGATCACTAGTGTCATGCAGCAGGCTCTGCCAAGTGGTGTTGGCCCTGGTACTATGCAGACACCATCAAATGAGAGGTCAATCAGCCATGGCTCAAGGAACTCCTAGCAACCACGGGAGGAACCCTAGGGTTCCATGAAACCCTGGTTGAGAATCGCTGTTCTTCCCCACTCTGCCAAACATGTGTTTTGTATCCCTATTGGGAGATTTCTCCTCACTTCCTGTCCTGAGAACAGGGACGCACATTTAAATAATGACCTGACAGAATCCCAAACCCCTCTGAAAAATGAAATAAAAAGTTTTGACTGGAGATGGGCTTTAAAGATTAACAGTTTGCAAGTCCAACCAAGCCCTACCCTTTTGCTACTAAAATAAAAGACACCTTGAACTGCTTAATTAAACTAAACATGTCTCATTTGTTTTTGAAAGATTTGTTTCTTCGGACAAATTTTTGCAAATGCGTACACATTTTCCGTTTGGCAGAAATAATGAATGCAAACGAATACGAATTTCCAATAACAAAGATTTCTGATGCATCCAAATTTCTTTCCTGAATTAAGTTTTATTGTGTTAAGCATCAGCTTAAAAAAAGTCAGAATATTCGTTAGCGGTAGTACCGTATGTATGAACTTTTGTTACGGACGAATATTCGTGGTAGCAAAGTGACATCATTGACACGCCATTCGGGTCTGTGAGCCGAGGTGTCATATGAATAGCATTGTGATAAAATTGATCACATTGATTTACCAAACATATGTCCTAATGTGTATCAAAAATTATTCAATTTCCAAATAATAACAAGTTAATGACCAGTTTTATACTGTATACTATAACTTGTTTAATTGCAGTTTAGATTGTAGACACTGTTTTACAGCGCAACACTTTATTTATTTATATTTAACATGTTCAAGCTTACCCTGAGATTTTGAGATTGGTTTACATGGATCTGTGTGACAGATAGATAGATAGATAGAACATGTAAACCCTATGAAAGTAATCTGCACTCTGGCACAGTGTGACTGTAAAGCTTTCCTGGTCAGATGGTAAGGAAGTTACATAACTTCCATGGTACAGATCTTGGCGGGAGGTGTGTAGAAAATCAACATTATATCTAGTTTTTAAATATCTGTAATCATGTTGCAAGAATCAACGTTATTTCCAAATATCTGTAGTCCTTGCAAATCATATTAAATTATATGATGTTTTTGCTATCTTTAAATTTCTATATATGTTTCAATTGCAGAATTGTCTGGCCTTGATGATTTTCACAGTGTGTACAGCAGTGTTGAGAGACAAGTGAATGAGACTCTTAGACGACGCAGGCACACAACTGACAATGATTACAACATAGAAGTGCTGCTTGGAGTAGATGACTCTGTTGTCAGGTTCCATGGCAAAGAACATGTTCAGAATTACCTCCTTACCCTGATGAACATTGTGAGTATCACTCATTGCTATAATCAGTACTGAATAATGCAGGACAACACTATAACCAATTTGTACTCTCGTTGCTTAATCTGAGTAGTGATGAGCCGAACACCCCCCTGTTCGGTTTGAATTCGAACTTTATAACATGGGAAAAGTTCGAATTCAAACTCTAACTCAATGCAAGTCTATGGGGGTAGAACTTTAAAAATCAAATGTCCCCATTTTGAAGCCTTATATGCAATTTATTGGCCATAAAAAAAGTGTACGGGGATGCGGGTACAGCCCTGGGGGACATGAATCAATCAATAAAAAAAAATGTAAATAACGTTTTTAAAGGAGTGATTTTAACATCACTTAAATTGAAACAATAAAAAAAATTCCTTTAAATATTGTGCCTGGGGTGTCCCCTTAAACTGTCTGTAAAGTGGCGTATCTGTACAATGTATAAAACCTGCTGCAGCAAAAATAACATTTGTAAAGAAAAAAATTACATTTAAAAAGAAAAAACCCTTTAGGTCTGGTAGGAATGTTAGGAGGGACCCCATTTAAAAAAAATTAAGTGTGTGGGGTTCCCCTTCAAAGTCATACCAGGCACTTAAGGTCTGGTAGGAATTTTAAGGAGGAACCCCTCCCCAAAAAATGTGGGGTCCCCCTAAAATTCCCAAACAGACCCTTGATCTGAGCACAGGCCTGGCAGGGTAGGAAAGGGGAGGGGGCGAGCCAGCGGCCCTCCCTCCTTGCTATACCGGGCCACATGCCCTCGGCACTGGGAGGGTGCTTTTCCAGGGTCATCCCTGGAAAAGCACCTTGTCCCCGTGCCGATGGGGACAAGGACCTCCTCCCCACAAGCCTGGGGCGTTAGTTGTGGGGGTGCTGGCAGGGGGCTTATTCACAGCAGGGTAACCCAGATGTGCCCCCCTTTGTGAATGAGTGAGGGGTGTTTTTTTTTATAAACACCCAAAAAATGGATCCACCGACGTAACCCAGTGTCATTCACAATGTCCAGCGTTGTCCATGATGGCGACGACTCAACAAAATAAAAATAAAACAATAAATAATAAAAAAAACACAAAACAATCCAAACGTGCGTCGGGTGCACCTACATGCGTAAATGAAGCGTGGTCTCTGCGCAATTTTTGAAAGAGCATTTTTGGGCATTTTTAATCGTGTTTCAGCGCTGAAACACAGTTTAAAAATGCTCAAAAACATGCCGATCGGCACATTTCTATTGAAATCTATATGGAAAACACGCTGATCAGCACAAAAAAAGTAGCTCAGGGAGCATTTTGTGCAGCAGGTGGTTCGGGTTGCATGGAGCCGTGCGATTGCATAAACGGTCCCATAGGAATATATAGGATTGTTCATGTTGGCAGTTCAGAGCCGACAAATCTGCGCAACCGAACCGCCCTGGTGTGAACGGGGCCTCACACAAGGGTGACGAAACAGCTGGGGTGGGGGTGTTTTTGTCATGGATGGGGGGGCCTAGGTACGCCCCTGGGCACATGTGACTAGGACATGTGACCAGGCACATGTCCTGCCTTTCCCTGAGATCTCATGAGATTACAGATGAGATTTCGCAGGAAATTCTCTGCTAAGGACAAGGCAATCCCAGTGTGCATTGTGTTGGCAAATTGAAGTAATCATCATACATAGAGTGATGCATTGGTAGAATTCGATTTTTGAGTGCAAGGGTCCGCTTTAAAATTTGGACGAAGGGGGAAGTTATTCCTGAAATTTTCTAACGTCTAATGATTAAACAATTAAATTATTGTATAATAAATCATATGAAAATAACAGGACTGTTACATTTTCCTTATACTCCATGTATAAGAAAACTATTTCAGACAAAAACATAGATTCCCTTTTGATGTGGTCAAACTGTTTTAAGTCATAGTTGTTAATAATGGCTTGCTCCATCACATTCCCAAATATTGTTTTTCTTCCATTAAACCGCAGCTTATATCCTCTTTGGGAAACCTCTTTGGGTATATCCCATTTCCTTTGTTCCAGCTTGGGTTTCTATTTTTCCAGTTATTTTCTCTGGCAGTCTGATTTTTTTGCCAGTGGAAATGTTTCTATTAAAACGTTGTAAATCTTACAACTGCTTTTACATATTCAGAAATGGAAAAGCTGCATAGACTAATGATGAGCTGCCAGCCTGCCAAAAGGATGCCCTAGCTTTCCATTTCAAAAGAAAAGTGAACTTCCATCATGGGGCTGGATACTTTATATTGCTATCTGTGCTTCTTTTGGGAGGATTCAGCTCATTTCCTGCAGTGGCTGGTGTGCCACATTAAAGTGACTTGTAAAATATTATAGATCAACTGATCTCTTTTACTGCAGCCTGCTGCTGTCTAGCAAAATGTAATGTTTGTGTCATTGGGGTTGATTTATTAACCACTTGCCGTCCACCCGTTGTAAAAAAACGGACGGACGGCATTGCAGCATTGGCGGGTTGCCGTCTCCAGACGGCATTTTTTTTCTGCTCGCGCGTGCCCCCTAGCGGGCACGCACGGGCAGAGAAGACCCGACCAATGCAAACACCCGCTACCGGGTGTTTCACATATAGACGATCGGCGGCTCCATAGCCTGCCGATCGTCTATGTGCAAGTAAACAGACTGACCACTTTGCAATTACATTTACACTGTGAAAGGAGATTTCCCTTAGCTTAGTGGATATGGTGAAAAATACCCAATCGCATGCAAAGAATACCCAAATGTGCAAGAAAAATATTAAAATGGTGTATTTTTGCTTGCACATGGTTGGTTGATGGAAGTCAGGAGAGCTTCAACTCATTCACTAATTTGAAGGAAAATGACCTTGCAAAGTGAACAGTCTGTTTGCCTTTAGTAAATCAACCCCAGTGCCTCCTGATAACCTGATAACTCCCCAGCGTGGTATACTCATTAATCCTCCCTTGCTCTTCTCACCTCTTTCATTGATCTAAAGGCATGGGGCTTCTGGGTTTGAAGGAGCATATGACCTCCCCAAGGTCACAGTGTTAAGTCCTAATTGGCCAGTCTTGAGGCCTGAATAATGTCCTATGGGGGCAGGTAGTGACATCAACCACCCAGGAAACTCTGACACCATCCAACACCAACGCTTACTAGACATGTGCGATGCGTTTTCAGAAAAAGTTTTTTGGACGAATTTTCGTTATTCAGAGATTCGGATGAATCCGAATTTCCAAATAACAGAAATAACGAATCCGAATTTCCGAAAACGATATTTCGAACGAAATGTGTTAGCGGTATTTGCGTTTTTGGACAAATTTTCGTTGCAGCAACGTGACATTGCAAAAAATTTTTTTTAATGTCACTGTGCTGCAACCAAATGAACTAAACGAAAACAAAAATTCCTATAGACTACTGCTAACGAATTTCATCCGAATCCCGAAACAAATTGACTTTTCGACCCGAATCCCGAAAAACGAAAAATAACGGAAAATTCGAATCAAAACGGTGCACATGTCTAACGCTTAATTGATGTACTCCTGCAGAGAGGAGGTAACAAGGGAGCGTGGATCAGTGAGTAGTCCTTACTGGGGGTCAGGCTATTAGATGGAACTTTGTCCTAAATAGGCAGGTGATAGTGTACGTAAGTAAGCAGCAATAGGAGGAAATCGTTTGAGGAAATTCATACCAGAGCATCTAAATTCAAGTGCTACAAAGGTAATGCTCCCTTTTGTCTTCAATTTTCTATAACAGCAGAGTCTTCTCATGCAACCTTCCCGTCATGGGCCTGATTTACTAAAGTCTGAAGTGAGATTGCATGCATTAAAGTTGTTTGGATCAAATTTGCATTCTGGACAAGTGTTTTATTTTATTGTAAATTCTCATTCGTATTATTGTTTTTTTGTGTTCTCTTTACCTCACTTCACTCCTTAGTAAATCAAGGTCTATGGGGTCTATTCACGAAGCAGCTGAAGGATCTAGCCGTAGCTTCGGCCGATCCTTTGGCTAGCTTCGGCCCCAGGACCCCTTCGGTTCAGTAAAACCGAAGGGCTTCTGTACGGGCTATTCACAATAGCCCGTACAGCTCCCGAACTTAGCCGAGTGGCTCAGTTGAGCCAAAGGCATATGCCTCTGCTCGGCTGAGCCGTGCGGAAAGCCGAAGCTGACAGCCTGCTTCTGACAGCTGGGCAGAGCCAGCCGTGATCTTACGGCTGGCTCCTGTCACTTGCAGAGAGATCAGCGTCCCTGGTTACCAGCTAACCAGGGACACTGATCTCCAGACAGGAAACTCTCCCGGGCGCTCCGGGAGTCTCCCGCTCCCGGCAGCCAAGGAGAGATACACTGCTTTTTCTTTTTTTTTAAATTTATTCTGACACGGAGCTGTTCTCCATCAGGTCCATCAGCAGAGGACGGGTGCAATATTAGTTTACTATTGGCTATTGCAAATTGAAATAGCCAATAGGAATCTAGCAATGCAATCCTATGGGCAAACATTTTTTTTTTCTATTCTGACACGGCTCCGTGTCAGAATAAAGAAAAAAAAAAGAAGAAAAAGCAGTGTTTCTATCCTGGGTGGCCGGGAGCGGGAGACTCACAGAGCACCCGGGAGAGTTTTTTTTTCTTCTTTTTTTTGACGGCAGCAAAACCGCCGGCCAATAGAAAACAGTTGGGCGGGGCTAGCTGTCATTGCTAGCTCTGCACAATCGTTTTCTATTTATTTTTATTTTTTAAAATCTATTTTTCTGTTCTGCTCGGTCCCTCTGAGGGACCGAGCAGAACAGCCGAGCCACTCACTGCTGTCCGGCATCTATAAGCATAGACCGAACAGCAGCGAGTAGCCTGCCGGAGGTTCTGCTTAGCCGATACAGATGTTGGATTGGCTGAGTCGAACTCCTTCTGCACTACGGGTCGGCTGAACATGCTGAGCATGTTCGGCCGACCCGAAGCCACGTGAAGCCACCCGATGTACGGCTGAAGTGAATAGCCGAACAGCGTTCGGCTCACTTCACTTCAGGTTGGTCCTTTACTCGGCTGCCTATGGCAGCTTAGTAAATAGACCCCTATGTGTTTTAATTTCAGGATCAGATCTTCCCGTGATTTGTCTGGTTTTATTTATTTTCCTCTTTTCCTGTGTCTGCAACAGTGCTTTTCAACCAGTGTTCAGTGGAAACCTAAGGTTCCTCCTGAGTTTGTTAGGGGTTTCATAAACAGTGAGAAATGGTAAAGAGATCTCCTAACTACACTGAACACCAATGCAAGGGGGCAATTTTCTGCTAACCACCAGTTAAAAGGGGTAATTTCTACACTGACCACTAATGTTAGAGAACACCACAATCTTACTGTCTGCCTTTCTTTTCTGTTGTTATTATTCATTTCATTTTCCTGGGTGTCAGATACACTAACACTGTCACATTACTTTTTCTTATGTTTTCTTATTATTTTTATTGATCACACTAATGTACCATGAGCTTTTAGGTATCATCATTTTTAGCAGGAGTTTACCATGACCTGAAACTTATTTTAAAGGTTCCTCAGGGGTAAAAAGGTTGAAAAAGGTTGGTCCAAAATCTAGTAAAAGATTTTGACTTACCTAATATTTTCTGCAGCGGGTATATTGTTAACATATTCCTTTGGAATTTCACAATAAGTAAATAGGTTGACCTCATCATTTTGTAATTATCTCCTCTGTAGGTTAATGAAATTTATCATGATGATTCCATTGGGGCTCATATTAATGTAGTCTTGGTTCGGATGATTATGTTGGGTTATGCAAAGGTAAGAAATATAATTAAAACTATGTTCTTTTGATTTGCGAGCTAAAGCTGTTCATGGTTATACTTGTCTTGTATGATTTTGCATGCTTATATGTATAGGACATACAATGACCATAGTAACCAATCACAATCCATATAAAAACACAAATCGTACAAACAGCGCTCTTGTAGTGGTATTGAGGGGGTAAAACATGTGACCCTAAATAGTATGCAGCCCTGAAACCCAGGAGGAGTGCCTGTGGATATGCAAAACAGAAAAACCAAAAAGGGCGCAACACTAGGTAGGCTGACTGGCCGGGTCGAACGACCAAGGGAAGGTGACAGGGAAAATTGTGTGACAATGGATGCAAAGGGCGAAAAACTAATTAATAGCTGAGGAAACAAAAACATTTTTTTACTTACATTTTAAATCATGGGACCAGAGGATGGACGGCTGGTGTGAAGGATTGGGTCATTCGTGGTGTCTATCTGAAGCTGGTGTGCCGGAAGATGTGCATCCACACGGGGAGAGGAGACTGTGGACGAGGGGGGAGAGGAACCAGAAGAATGGGGACTCAGTCCGTGGCCCGCTAAGTGGGTCCAGGGGCTAAGTAGTGTGGGGGAGAATCAGCGGTGTCAGAAGCAGGCTGAATGGCTGTGGCCGCGGCTGTGGATCGTGATGCTCGGTCTGATCCCATGATTTAAAATGTAAGTAAAACTTTTTTTTGTTTCCTCAGCTATTAATTAGTTTTTCGCCCTTTGCATCCATTGTCACACGATTTTCCCTGTCACCTTCCCATGGTCGTTCGACCCGGCCAGTCAGCCTACCTAGTGTTGCGCCCTTTTTGGTTTTTCTGTTTCACAATCCAGCTGTCACTTTTAGTGCAGGTAGTCAAGTGAAAGCAAACTCTCATTGTATGCTGTGAATAGCACTTTTTCTATCTGACCATACATACTTAAAATTTTTATATTTTGGTTGGTCCAATAAAAGCATGAACAATGGGATATTTTAAAAACCAGTCCTGAATGGGCCATTCAGGCTGCCCTTGCATGGATCTTTATGACAATGTTGGTAAAATAGCTCTCCAAAATCTAAGTATGTGTGCAAACATTAGATGGTGTTCAAATATGCAGGCACAATTTGACCAATGAAAGATCTTTTTATGTGAAACCTTTTTTTTCATTAGCATGCATGTTCAGATCACCAAATGTGCATGTTTAGATATCTAGATATAAAGGAAGCATAGCAGCATGAATATTCCCACTGTGCAACTTGTCTGTAGGAGGCAAGGTAAACAATATACATTGGCTACATTGGCTAGAAAATCCCAACCAGGCATATTGGTTCTTTCCCTGAGAAAGTTCATCCAGGGGCTTTTGGTAAAGTTAGAACTTGTCTGATCTGACCTTGAAGCAATCGTTGCCCTAAAATTGCAAGATCCAATTATTTAATGTGCCCCCCCCATTGAAAAATGACGAAAAACACCTGTGGGAGAAAAAGTTAGTTAACATGCTTACCTTATCCTCCTCGGTGTGCTAGGGGAGGGTGTTGTCACTATGCTTACGACAAGATCCTAGGGAATGCACTGTGCTCATCACACGAGATTTGGGCTGCTCTGCATTCCGGGCTCTTGTAGGAAGCAAGGTAATGTCACCCCCTGCCGAATGGAATATAAATTGCATTTTTATGTCCCATAGCTTGGTTTATATTGTTCTCCACCTTTACATGCAGACCAAACTGTCCAGCAAAAGTGATGATACGTTGGGACAAAATTTACAACTGCCAGCGGTGTTTAAGCAATTGTAGCATAATTTATGTTAAAATGTACATTTAAACTGCATGTCTAATAGCTGACCACTTTAAGCACCCCTGGAAATGTTATGTGGTTTGTCCCACCCATGGTAGTGTCACTTTTGCTGGACAGCTTGGTCTGCATGTAAATGCAGAGAAAAATATCAATAAAGGAATTTAATTTAAATGTATAATACTATTATTATGATTACTACCATATTGATTTTTAAATCAAGATGTAACATTCACATCTTAGTGTACCATCTCGCTTCTTTTTCTGGTATTTTTTTGTAGTCTATCAGTTTGATTGAAAGAGGAAATCCATCAAGAAGTCTTGACAGTGTGTGCCGATGGGCATTCCAGCAGCAAAAATCTGATCCAAATCATTCTGAACACCATGATCACGCCATTTTTTTGACAAGACAAGATTTTGGCCCTGCTGGAATGCAAGGTAATGGGACAAAGCGACAATAGCCAATATATGTAGATTGTGGGGGAGGAGGTTGTTTCTTTAGTCCATATGCAACAAAGGAGGCCATTCATGTTTTCAGCTTAAGAAAGGAGGAGGATCTGAGCCACCTCCAATTCTATACTTTGTTGAGGGTAACCTCAGGGCATTAAACCAGTTGTTTGTATGGAAAAGTAGTCACTGCATGGAAACCTTTGCTATGGCGGGCTGGATGGATTTGGAAATGCTGTATTCATATTTCATATCATTGTATTATATATGATATTCAAAGGAATGAAGACACTTTTTACTATCTTGTGTTTGTTGTACAAGGCTATGCTCCAGTGACTGGAATGTGTCATCCTGTAAGAAGCTGCACACTAAACCATGAAGATGGTTTTTCTTCTGCCTTTGTGGTTGCCCATGAAACTGGCCATGTGTAAGTAAAACTGTAATTGAAAATGTGGCTAATACTGATATGCAAGCCTCTTCTGTTCATTTGATTATAGTAGGAGGAGTACCCTAGTTTGGATTAATAATTTATTGATTCTCCTAAGCCTTTAGTAAATATATTAGATATCAAAGTTACAGTCCTCACTTGCATGCCCTCTAAAGCTCTAATGCTAAGAATCGTATGCATTCAACATAATAATCACAGAAACCTTCACTCACAAATGACAAGGAAAGAAGGTAGTGCAGTTCTGCATACGTTTTAACCATCGAAAAACCAAACCCTTTGCTAGTCACTGATAGACCGTCACTGATAACCTAAACGCCTGTCCTTGCTTTAAAGGAGAACTATGGGGTCAGTGTTTTTCCCCATAGTTCTCCTTAGGGTAACGGGAGGACACAAACTAGCGTCCTCCCGTTACCCTAAGCTCAGTGTACCGCGAGCTACAGCTCGCGGTATATTGAGACGCCGCAGCCGGAGCGGATCCCGACCTGGACGTCGGGATCCGCCCAGCTGCGTGAGTGACAGCTGGCTCTGCCTATCTAGAGGCAGAGCCAGCTGTACCTGCCCCCTCCCCCATCCATTCTGCCAGTCAGCGCTGGCAGATCGGAGCGGGGAGATGGGTACATGGCATTTTAAAGGGGCTTGCAAGCTTCTATGACTGGGCTCCCTTTCTCAAAAGCTAAAGGGGTCATTATACATTCTCTTGAGAACTGTTAGCAGCCATATGTCTTATGTCAGCAGCATACGGTAGCTTTGTAGTAACCTACTATTACTATACAAATCAATTTTCACTAGTTTTACTACAGTAAACTGATTGATCAGTCATTTTCATGGGTTTATAGATTGACATTGGAGTTAGCATTAATATTAAAGGGGAACTTAATTGGGAACAACAAAACTTCCAGGTAGGTTTTTTAAGGTTGAAGAGATTTTGTATGCCTCTTGTGCCACAAAAAAAACAGAGTGGCAATGGGAAGTATAGGGCAGTCAGAGCTAGTCGAGGGCAAATCCAGAGGTTAACTCTGCCGTAATGTGCAAGTATGCTGTAAATACTTGCACATTATGTCAAGAGCTGCAACAGTCTTCCCCACTACAATTTTACGAGACCTTATTGTGATATAGTAATATTTTTCTACACCTACTTTACTGATGGATTTCAACAAAATACCAATAAGCTTCTTCGAGCAATGTATGTTTATACATCCAGTCTAGGAATGGAGCATGATGGCCAAGGAAATCGGTGTGGAGATGAAACAAGCATGGGCAGTGTTATGGCTCCTCTGGTGCAAGCAGCATTCCATCGTTACCACTGGTCAAGATGCAGTGGTCAAGAGCTGAAGAGACATATACAGTAAGCTGATGTTTACCTTTTATACCAATTTAGAGTTATTGCAAGGGCTTTGTTTATGCACCTGTTTTGTCTGCTTAGCTCACAATGCTTAGCATACTTAAATTTTACTGTTCATGACCCCTTTAAAACACTCCTCATTCTTTCTCATCCCCTCTTCAGAACAATCATTTTTTCTCATCCTCCAACCCTTTACAACATTCCTCATATTTCCACAGCCCTTTCTTCATGTACATATTGCCCAGTATTACAAGAATTTAAGCCTTTAGTTTCCAGATCTCACCTTTTTTGATGTTTGCTGGATACTTTTTGTACTGCAGAACCACCATAAAAAAATCAATTTACTTTTGGGGTGTCTGTAATTTTGAAAGCAGATTTCAGTTTGCAAAGCACTGCAAACATTAGGGGGGGAGGGGTGGCCCCTTGCCCCCTGTTTCTGTATGCAGATGGATTATGGGATTAAGAGGTCCCTGAGTTACCAATAGGAAGGTTTCTAGAAAAATAAATTTCCATTGTTAAAATGTATCTTTAGGTAAACAACCTAACACCCATTTTCAATACACACATGTCTACTGGTTAAACTGCCAAACAATTTGTAGTATTATTTAGTCAGTCTTGTGATCCAAACAGGTCTGCCACACTGTATGTGTAGGAAGATCACTGTACTGCTTCCTAATTCAGGTATACCACTTCCTGGGATTCACTGTCTAGTGAGCAGGATCATGGCACAGAGGGAATAGGGGTGTTATATTTTGGGTTTTAAATTGTGGCAGCAGTGCCTAAATCACAAAACTGTGTGGCTGAACATAGTTATATATTTTACATACAATCATGCCTAATATGAGTCTGATTAATTTGTGGGCATGACATAGTTTCAGCAGGTAATAAATAAAAAAATCACTGTCACACATATTTTTATGTTTTTCAGTTTATACGATTGTCTTCTCGATGACCCGTTTGAGCACGACTGGCCAAAACTTCCAGACCTGCCCGGAATTAACTATTCCATGGATGAACAGTGCCGCTTTGACTTTGGTGTGGGCTACAAAATGTGCACAGCTGTACGCTATACATATGTTACATGCGTAGTTTATAATTGTATTTCTTTAATGTTTGCTCGTTTTTAGTTTCTTAAAAGCTGTCTAAATTGTTTAGAGTTAAAGGAGAACTATGGGGTACACCTTTTTTTGCATTTTTAGTTTCCTTATGATATAGGAATACATTTTGCAATGTGCTCTGTAATCAAAAATGCACCATAAGCTTACATTTCAGTGTAATATGCTGTGAAGCCCACAGTATATTACACTGAATTGTAAGCTACGCTTACAATCCTGACAATATTGTTGGGATCCTCCTCCTTTTCCATTGAGTGTCAACAGATTGTAGGAGCTGCTGCACATTCATGAGAAGCTATGCAGATGCTCAGGGCACATCCTATCAGGGTTTATTCATGTCAGGTCACAGGTCTACGAACAATTGCACATCCATCCCGCAGTTTGTCTTTCATTCTCCCTCCTGTCTCTTCCACACTGTTATCTCTTGACAATACACATACCACATTGGCACTAAGACCATCAGTTCACTAAGCCCTACTCCCCTCTGCTGTCTTGGGACATAGACAGGGAGAAGAAGTGATGAAGACAACAGAGAGAAGGAGAGGGGGCGGGGCAAGGACAAAGCTGAACTGCCGTCTCTTAGTGCTAACGTTCTAAGTGTATTGTCTGGAGAGAGCTGAAAGACAAACTGATGGATGGATGTGCAAGTGTTATAGGATGTTACCTGAGCTGCTGTGCTCTACAGGTTCTCATGAACTCGCAGCAGTTCCTACAGGCTGCTGTCACTCAATGGAAGAGGAGGATCCAGAAAGTATTGTCGAGATTGTTTCTTAGCACAGAGCCCCGCCCACAGAATATTACACTGAATTGTAAGCTTATGGTGCATTGTTGATACAAAAATCTTTTGATTGGTACACTGCAGAATGTATTCCTGTATCATAGGGAAACTAAAAATGCAAAAAAAGTTAGTTCTCCTTTAATGATATACATATATATAATTTTTTTTTCAGTTCCGTACATTTGACCCCTGCAAACAATTGTGGTGCAGCCATCCTGATAACCCATATTTTTGTAAGACCAAGAAAGGTCCTCCTCTTGATGGGACAGAATGTGCTCCTGGAAAAGTAAGTTAACATTTGTTTATGTGAGAATGAAATGCAACCTTTGTAATGTCACTGTTTATATCGAAGTAATATGCACTGATTAAACAGTTGAGCACCAGCAGTTGTTGCATAAATTATTGTGTGTTATTTGCATAAATTATTATGCTATCTTTAGAAATTAGCGTCAGCTTTACTGACTTTACCAAGGAATCAATTGACATTACACAAGAAGGACAACAGAGATGAGAAATCATGGAAGGAACATTACAATGATGGAGCTAAACAGCAAGGTTACAAAAGGTAACCATCATTTCACTCAAATGATCATATTACCCTTTTTTCAAAACATTAATAGTTTTGCTGAAGCTTCTCCTTTAAGGAAACCTTTGAGTGATACAGTTCAAGGATGCAGTGTGAATAATGTAGCAAGGTGGTGCTGTGACAACAGGGAATAATGCTGTCCATTATCACAATACAAAAAGATGAAGAATCACCAGCATTCTATTAAAGACAGTCAGAGGCATAGCCAGCTGTATGACTTATGTGATGTTATGAAAAGAAAATCACACTAATTGTTTCATCTTTATTGGAGTGCTGGGTACTCTTCTTCTTTTCATACATCAAGCAAATCTGTCTTGAGAGAAATATGAAGGCTTCCATAGCTTAGCACATGGGAGCTCTCAACACTAGACAATTCTTATGGACAGAATGGTCTTCCCATTTTACACTAAAGGAGAAGCTTCATAAATATGAACTAACAGAAGAGGTGAAGTTTGTGCTTTACTTTTTTGGCCTGTGTCTCATCTGTTCGTGTGTCAGACATATAAAACAGTAATAAAACAGTGTAAGGAGCAGAGTGCTAATTGCAAGTACTCTACTCAATTAAAATATTGGATAGGGATGAGTAAAATTGAAAAATAGCAAACAAGTAAAAAAATATAAAACAGCAGTACACAAATAGGATCCAATACACAGATACAAAAATCACTACCAGAAACAAAGCTTTTTTCAAGCAACGTTTGCCTAAGCAGAATTGGACTGGTGCATCCTCAATAATGTAAATTCTTACTCACTGCTGTGAGTAAGAATTTACATTACTGCATTTACTCACTGCATTACTCACTGCATTTTTTCTTAGCACTTTGCTGAGGTGACTAAGCAGGATTTAAAATAAACCTTGAGGAGCTGCCACTGCTGACCTCCTTATAAACTGTTAGCTGACAGGCTGCTATGTTGATCCACTAGATTGAATGTCAATGACTTTATATGAACTGAAAACAAGTATACAGATCAGGTAAGATGTAGAAAAGCCAGAAGTTCATATTTGAATATTTGTTCCGGGTCAGTCATTGGCAGCACTGGAGCAAAAAGATGAGCAAAATAGGCAACTAGCATTTTAAGAAGAGGACAACAATGCCTTAGTGCTTAACTGCCGAGATACATTCTCTTGTGAGTCCATGGAGGAGAACGAAGCTTTGACACCCTGGACTTCACAAAAAGTGGGTTGAATGAAATGGGGTGCCAGTCTTCTCCACAGACACATACCATGAGGTGAGTATAGCAACTGGAGCTGTTTTTTTTTTATTATTTTGAGCCAAAGGGGAATCCATGTTTAGTTAATATTCCCATGCTGGAATTGACTTTAAGCCAGGAAATAGTTTTTTTTGCAAGCAAAGTTTACTTGCCAAAATCATTCTGCTCTGCTGCACCAAACTTTAAATTCATTACCTTGTTTTAAATAAAACTGTTTAATTAGCTGTTTTAATTTTATTTATTTTAGTTTTAATTTGATTAATTATTTATAATTCCTGAAAAAAGATCCATATTACTATTAATTATACATGCAAATTATCATTTTAACATCACTAATATTTCATTTGGAAATAGAAATACTTGATACAGAGTCCACTTGTCCACCTTTGCCCAGTCACTAAATCCCATTCACAGCCACTGGCGGCAAGACAAATATAAGCATACTTTAATAGCAGGCCAGATTATATATAGTGCTTTGCATTCCAGTAACAATGTTAAAATGTATTCCTATTTGGCTCGGCTGCTGCCAGTGTCATTCCACATAAGCAATCACTTTGCAGATGCCATCCTAAAATAACAAACCTTTAACTGAAATGACTTATTAATGGTGGCTTTAGCTGCACATCTTACCTGCCAAATACAGACTCCTGCTGCTTTATTAGAGATGTTTCCTGCCAATATTAGATGGTATTTTTATTGCTATTAATTATATAGATATTCATATTTTTACAAGGATTAATTATGACATCTTACATTTTTATTAGTACTTTTACATGGGTTCCCGTATTGGCTAAAGCGAAGCTGGTAACTGTTTGAAATTATTGTTTTTGCAGACTTTCATTTTACAGTTTACATGTAAATGGTACAGCACATCCATGCTTTATATCACTCATGGTACCTGGCACACTTTGGACTATGCTCTGTTTTCTAGAATATTGAAACACTCTCACTGGGGTATACCAGCACCTAGTAAAGACTGTACAAGTCTGGACACAAGACCACACAAATTGGAAGAGTTTTGTTTTCACAAGCTTGCATTACAGCATAGGCAGAGAGCATATTAAAATTCACATTTAACTTTGAAGTAACCTTGTCTCTACCTTGTACCTTGACAGCTCACCACAAGCTGGCAAACTGTATTTGGTGTACTGGTCTACTGCAGAAATCTGAGACTCCTAAACAAACATATATGAGTACTGCAATTTTGCCAGAAAATCAACACTTCCACTTGAAGGGCCCCCTTATGATGTTTTCATATCTGTATATTATATAATCATACTGAATTATTATTGTAATGTTCCCTTCTAGTGGTGCTACAAGGGTCACTGTATGTGGAGAACCACTAACCAAGTCAAACAAGATGGCAACTGGGGAGCATGGTCAAAATTTGGATCCTGTTCAAGAACTTGTGGGATTGGTGTCCGATTTAGAACACGACAGTGCAATAGTCCAATGTAAGGATATATCTGAATTTAAAGCATGACCTACATAACTTTTATAAGAATGATTTTATGGTTCACCTTTTCCCCTTTTATTGTAGCAATTCCTATTTATTACACATGACCCTGTTGCTCAATTATGGAAGAGTATCTGTCAAATGTAAATCTTGACATCAACATGTTTTCTAAGCATGTTTTCATGGATTAGAGTATCTTCTTTTTGTGTACCATTTTTATTGGTTACACTTGATTCCCATGTTCAATTATGTAAGGGTCTCTTTCACATTTAAACCTTGTCAGCAACATGTTTTCTAAGGTTTCTTCTATAGTTCAGTTTTTCTCTTTTTTGTTACATTCCCATTGCTTACATCTGATACCTGTGTCCATTAATGGAATGGTTTCCAGAGAGGGTTGATTTTCAGTTAGCTTAGAAACCTTTTTTAAGAGGTTCAGCACTCCAAAATTTGGCCAAAAGTAGTACTGTTTTTGTATTTCATATTCTGGTCTTGCATATACTGCTATTTCCATAATGTGACATCCTGTACCAATTTTAACTACTTAATGTAATGACGTGCATATACACTTTGGGTTTTTAGTGTTTCAATTACTTTATTCTTGCTAATCCTATTCCAACTGAACTAATAGGTTTCACCTCTATCTTGTGTCACTATCTAAATGCAGCTCATTCAGTTTGCAAGCAAAAGCAATTTTATTTGAGGTATAAAATTAACCAATACATTAATCCGCATATAGTTTAGCTCGCATTGAGAAATGCACAGATTCATGAAGTATGAATTAAATTAGCCTGAAAATACACACATTAAATATGTAAATCCATTAAGAGCTATTAATTAGTATGAAGCCGATATCTCTGGCTTAAATTAATACATCTATTTGCAGACATTGAAGGTAAGCGTATATAATTAAGTTTTAATAAGTATTTGATAAACAAACTTAGGTCTCTAACTACCCCAATGTGTGCATGTTACTACAGCAGAACTAAAAATAGATGTGGCTGCCACATTTCCCATAAGCTTTCACATGCACAGTTTTCATCAAGTGCATAAATTGTCAGTTTAGTAAAGATCCTCATGATCTTTTTACATATTGGGATTGATTTACTAAAGCAAAAAAAAATTAAAAAAATATACCATTAGGGTACACTTAGATTAAGGGCCACGATATGTGAGGATGTCCAAGCATCAACGAACCTATCAAGCTGAGTGTTGTTCAATGTATGGTGTTGAATATCCAGATAATGTTGTCTTGTGCCCTTGTTCCTGTAAGGTAAACCACAGAATGTGCACACTAACGTTGTGCTAAAAAATAAACTGAAATACTGAAACAAAAACAAAATACTAAAGTGACCGGTTTGCCGTGCACTTTTCATTCAGTGTCGAGGTAAACGGTATTTCCAAAATTCCTGTACCCTATGCTGTTATAGAAGAAAGGCAGCATTTGTGCGGGTATTTATTGCTGGAATCTCTATTCTAAGTGACATTGTTGACCTGCTTTTGAAAATGTTAGTTACCTTACTGTCTATTGTCTACTGTCTGTCTGTTTTTTCTCTTTGACATTAACCATGAACAGGAATGCATCCAGAAAACTAAGGCCAGATATAGCTAGATATTAACAGCTTGATTTTCAGCCAATGTCTGCTAGAGCTGCTGAAATTCAAGCCATACCTGACCCTATGGCTTGAATCTGCCATAGCAGCATCTGCCTGGACAAGTTTTGATTGAAAAATGGAAGGAGGAGGGCAGAAAATTGTCAGCTGGGCAGCAAAAACATCCCATCATATGCAGTCAAGGTTCAGGTATTCATGCAGTTGGGTGTCAGCTGTCTAAATATAACAGCCAGCAGATGGGATTTCTCCATCCACTCTGTTTAGAGTGGATGTAGGAATTGAGTGATTTATTTTGTTCAGCCTGCAGTCCTAAAGAAAATAAATCTACAAGTGTATTGCTAGCTTTAGAGTGAAGTCACAACTCCTGATTTGCTTACCTGTTCCACATTAGTAACTCGGAAAGCACTGGAAACAGGGGATCAGAATGAGACATGAAGCTGTCATTTTTCAGATAAAACAGTTACAGCATTAAATAAGCTTTAAAACAAGATGCAATTGACCTCTCTGCTGCTGCAACTCTGGAGCATTTCAGTTTAAATTTTTTTTTAAATGTTTGGCCTTTAGTATTCCTGTGACTCCAAAGGTCAGTGTGTCATTGTTTTGAGCCATTGGAAACCTTACTGAATAGGAGCCTTTTGAATTATCATTTTTATCAATAAATGGAAATTATCATGGGGTCCCATTTAGTGTCAGAATACACAGGTTTTACACTTGGGCTCTAGAAGTATACTTAGATCTTAATTTCCCAAATTCTCCAAGCTAATGTCAACTACACTAGAATGTAGTTTAAAAGAGGATCAACTTTTGGTTACAGTGAAACTTTCCTAATATTAATGTAATTATGTGAAAATGATATTTCAAGAAAAGTATTTACACAAAAATGTTGCTGCATTCTTAACTTTTGCAATTGTTATTGTTGTAGCACAATATATCTCTGATCATGTCCTTTGTTTTTCTTAGGCCAGTGAATGGGGGCCAAGACTGTGTTGGATTGAATTATGAGTATCAGTTGTGTAACACTGAAGAATGTCCTAAGCACTTCGAAGACTTCAGAGCACAGCAATGTCAGCAGAAGAACTCCCACTTTGAATTTCAGAATTTAAAACATAATTGGCTTCCGTATGAACATCCTGATTGTAAGTAAATGTTTTATTTTTGAGAACATTAGACTGTATTAACAGCAGTAGTTGTATACATTGTGGAGAACAAATATTTTTCAAGTAAATTATAATGGTAACCAAGAGGGAGGTGTAACCACACTCACTCCATTACAGTACCAATTCATACTATTCATCCTGCATGGCATCAGCTAATTTATTTGGTCCTGATTCCTTCAGCCACAGTGAAAGTTAAGGCATGCTAAATAGTGCGTAAGGCATACTAAAAGTATGTAAATGCTGACAATAAATCCACTTTAGCATGCCCTACATATTCTTTAGAGTGCCTTAAATGTTATTGCAGCTTGAGGAATCAACGACTTTCTATTGCAGTGTCCAGGACAGATGTGATAAAACTGTTTCTACTGTTGTCTGGGCATGTAGCAACAAAGCAGCCATATCTGTGAAACTGTAGTACCCTTTTTGCTGGGTATTAGCTGTCATGGTGTACTCAGTCCAAAAATGTCATGAATGGCTCAGTCCACAAATTTGGCAAATAAATGCTATTTTTGTTTCATAAAAGTGACCAAGCTTTTCATATTATTGTTTGGGGCCCAGAGAGGCTCTGTATCCATGGCCCACACTATAAAGGGTGTGGCTTCTTCTCAGTATGTAATTAATGGAAACTAGTCACAACTAGGCTTATGTAAGAATCTTACCATTGAGTCTTAAAGCCCATTTTGACCTTTGTAAGTGATTAGCATTTATTGTGGTAATGTAGAGGTGCAGTGATGTGTATGTGTGTACATTTTTGTGACTCACATTCCTGGCTTTCTTAATTTTTTTATGGTCCTTTTTAGGGATGCACAGATACTTTTCAAGTACCAGTGCAGATACTTGGCATTTTCATGAGAACTACCAGGGTTGCAGTAGTTGCAGCTGGGACCTGGTTCTGGCACTCCACCACTGTCCGGAAATCATTAGTCGATATTGTTTTAGAAAAACTGTCACATGACAATAAACAAAAATGTATCAGTACTCGTACTTGTAAGTACTCGGCAAGTACCAGTACTCGTACTCGCAAAACTGGTATCTGTGCATCCCTTTATTTATATTTATAAAAACAAAATCGTACATTAAAACAGAGATGTACAAATCCCAGGAGCTCCGCGTGCTCCTTACAAATGACAGCTGCCTCCTACCTTTTTACTTTTTCTTTAGTCTAGTCTTGGAGCTCAAAAGTATCGGTACATGTACTCGTACTTGTACCGAGTACTGTACTTGGTATCTGTTCAACCCTAGTCCTTTTAGTAAGCCTGAGTCCTACAAATTGAAACTTTTCTCCACCTGAAACAGTCTGACACTGGGGTTGGATTATAAAGCAGCTGACCCTCTCCCTTTGAGTCATTGTAACAAGATCACTGCACACAGTTCTGCCTTTCCAGGTCACAATACACTATCCAGTGGGGTTGCCAATATGAGTACTAATAAATAAGGGGAGAGAGCTCAGAGAGAGAGAGTGTTAATTTACACTGACTACTTGCAAAGCACAGAGATGTCCATTTCAAAAGTAGCCATAAGGAGATGAAGAGAACAAAGAAAAAAGTATGTAATGTGTTCACATTTAGCAACTGCATCTGCCTGCTTCATGTACACTCAGTATACATTGCTGGCTTATGTTTTTAAAAAAATACCTCCACAAAGGTGGAAATGGGCTTGAAATCATTGTCATTTTGCAGACTTACCTATGAAATATTATTTTTACTTTTTTAGATTGTTTAAGGAAGACTCATGCAGCTGGAGGTCAGAGATGAGAGGTTACTTGAGGTCTGACCATTGCTGCCATGTCAACTGCCTTAAGGCATACTAACAATATGGCGGTATTTCTTAATGAATTTGTTGCAGCCATTGCACCAAAATGTTAAAGTGTCACACATAAAAACTAACTGAATTTGCTGCACACTTTGGAAAAGGTTGTGCAGCTTTCTTGAATTTACTGCAGGACTTTCTGATATGACCATAATGGCAGAAAAGTGTTGCAACTCCTTTACCGCCCTCAGAGCATTTTATCAGCATGTGGTCAGTTTGCAGAGCAGCAACTGTCAGCCTTCAAAGCCCCTTTCCACTTCTGTGGATGTATTTTTAAAAAAATCACAAAGTGTCCATGAAGCAGGCACACTCAGTTGCTATATATGAATACAGCAACGTACATTTTTTCTTAGATTTACTATTCATATCCTCATGGAAATGGCCGCCTCTGTGTTTTGCAAACAATGTGTGTATATTACAAGTGACCTCCTATTTATATAGTATTTATAGTGGCAACTCCCCCGGACAGTGTATTGTGTGTAAAGGCAGAGCTGGTGTTTAGTGATCATGTTATACAGAACCATAGGGAGGGGATCAGCTGTTTACAGCCTGCTTTACAATCTGACCCCGGTCTCAGACTGAGTTTCTGGTGGAGAAAATGTTCAATTTGTAGGATTCAGGCTTAATAAAAAGCTCATAAAAAATGAAGAAAACCTGCAATGTGAGTGATGAAAATGTGCACATATATTCATCATCACTGCACCTCCACATCTCTACGTTACCACAATAAATGCTAATTACTGACAAAGGTGGAAATGGCAACACCTCAAGTATAACTTCCAGGATCTTTTCACAAAGTAAGTTACACTATGTCAAATATAGAATTTTTGTAGGTAAACCAGCATATTTATGATAATTTGAGACCGCATATTTAGATTCTTGCATAAGTCAAACCATGATCAGTTCTTTTTAAACAATGCTCTATTCAGCAGTTCAGTCTTACAGCCTCTACTGCCTAGTGAGATTATCAGATAGTAGTGCAGATCCAAGCTATTCTTTATAATATACACAGAATAAGGATTACCAGCTGGCACAACATTATGCATCTATTTTAATTTGCTTCTGGTAGCCTGTAATCAATCAATTAAATGTAAAGCTCTGTTCGATTTAGTAGTTAATCTTCATAAAACAAACAGCTATTCACATGATTAATATTAAACACGTGTTTTAATGCTATTTTATATACATTTTACATGTATGTAAAGGTAAAACATTTTTTAGGTTTAGACAGGTTGGCGGATTTAAAGTTTTTTTTTTGTTTGTTTGTTTTTTGCTGTCTATGCTTCTACTGTGTCCTGCTGGGGAGATCCACCCCTCTATTTGGCATGGTGAACATTGCTACCAAAAGAGAAAGGGATTGGAAATCCAACATTTTATAGCTGTAACCTGAGTATGAGGTGAGGGTGAAGGTATTTTCCCTCTCTTTGGGGAGATTTCCTCTCATTTCCTGTTGCATCTCCAAAACAGGAAGCAAAGTGAAATCTTTACAGCAGAAAACAAACAACAACAACAAACAAAAAAAAATCTGATGGCGGTTTAATCCTTCCCTACTCTATCCAAAATGAAAAAAAAAAGTTTTGGCTATGCATAAACTTTAACAGTTTGAGCAACTTTCAAGTATAACAACTGTAAACCAAAAGGCGGAGACAATTTTGTGATATATTGTGTCTTCCTGTGATTTAAGTGCTTCCTATTTTGTGATTTAAACGCTGCTCCCTGCATGAGAAATCTACCCAAATAGTTAAAACAGGTCAGGGAATTTGTCTGGAAACTTAAGTTATCATAATATTTGTTTAAACATACCATAGACTTAGAAGTAAAACAAAGCTAAGTTGGTATAACAAATGGATTATAATGCGAGAATGGAGGGGGGTTAACCTTTTTACATAGCTGAGTTTATCTTACTATCCATTTTTTGGGAGTATAACTAAATGACTACTTATTAACTACAAAGTAGTTACGTATTATTTGTCTTATTTATTGAGTTAATGATTTGCAGAATTTGGAAAAAAATCCAACTGTGCCGTTTTTTCCATGCTATTTGAAACAGAGCTTTTTATCCAGATTTATTATGATGATTACATGAAAGAATCAGTCCAAATCTGAGATTCTGTCTAGGGGACCCTGGGTGGAAGGTCCTTGTACTGTATATTCCTGTTATAAAAGACAGTAACATCCAGTATTAGGCGATCATGATCATTGTGTTATTTTAAGTGAGACTCCAAGATAGGGGGCAAGCTTGGAAATACAGAGAGGAAATGTACCACTGGAGTCTTTAAAGAAGAACTCCCGGCAAAATTTTTATTAACCAAAAATGTTTTATTATTTTTTTATTACACAAGCACTTAACATGTGCAGTGTGGGGGTAACCCCAGTGCAAGGTTCTTTAAGAGTTATAATAAACGTGTGCATTATTCAACCTGCTCAGTTACACTAGTTACTGAAATATCAGTTTTGAGTGCTATGATTCCTGTTTAGTTGAAAATCCAGTATTTTTCCATTCTGATGCTGTACTGTATTGGCACTGTAGGACAGTACTTAGTGGATACAGATGCGACAATAGCCAGGACACTTGCTTAGGAGATTATGCATATTTTGTCATGAGTAGTGTTGGGCTCGATGTTCGAGTCGACCAAGAGTTCGGCTTGAACATCGCTAGTTCATGTGTTCTGCGATTCCTTGTAAAGCCCTAATCCCAGGTCAGGTGCAAGACTTTGCCCAATCACGGCACAGTGCACTTTGAGAGCCATGGCCCACCTGTCAGGTGCCGTACAACTATAAACAGTTGTGGCCAACTCAAAGAGGTGGTGTCTCTTTTCAAGGCTACAGAGTGATACCACAAGGCGAAGTTAATTACATCCCTGGGACCTCTAGTTGTCCTTTGACGTTCCCCTATGAGATATTAACTAGACTAACCCATGCTATGCTCTTCTTACCCCTTGCAGTCAGATTTATTTACGTGCATGTTGCTCTACGGTTTCGATAGTGAATGTGATGCTTGTAGCTATACCTACTATTTTGTTGACGTTTACCTGCATAGCACCTCTGCGGTTTCTCATTACTGTGAACTTGTAATACTTGCGGCAAATCTGCCTGTTTTCTAATGTTGGAAAACTTTCAATAAAAATTAAATGCGAAAAAAATTCCTGCGATTATCGTACGATTATCGCAAGGTGTGTGGGCACCTTAAGGGTACATGTCTAATATCTCTACCAATACGAGCTTTAACATTTTTAGCAGCATATTTTGTGGAACTTTACAAGTGGTAATACAGCACAGACAGCTTTATTGTTTTTTTCCCAGTAAAAAAAGTTAAAGCTTATGTAAACGCTAACAATCAAACCCTCTTATTTGCTTCCTTTTGGTCTGGTAAATATACCATTGAGCGTGTTTTGTAATAGCTGTTTGATAAATGCAAAAAATACCTGTCCGGAATTCAGGATATGGTGTCCTGTTTACAATTCCAGTGTTATCTCAGTTCCAGTTCTTTTCATAGATGACTATTTATTATAGGTATTTATATAGTGCCAACAATTTACACAGCACTTTACATCAGTCCCTGCCCTCAATGAGCCTACAATCTAAGGTCCCTACCCCAAATGCATACATACCAGGACTGATTTAGACAGGAGCCAATTAACCTACCAGTATGTCTTTGGAGAGTGGGAGGAAACCAGAGTACCTGAAGGAAACCCATGCAAGCACAGGGAGAATATACAAACTCCTTGTCGCTAGTATCCTGACCAGGATTTGATCCGGGGACCCCTAGTGCTGCAAGTGAAAAGTGCTAACCACTACGCCACTGTGCTGCTACTAAACAATTAGGGGTCTATTCACTAAGCTGCCGAGGGCAGCCGAGTGAATGACCGATCTGAAGTGAAGTGAGCCAAGCACTGTTCGGCTATTCACTTCAGGCTGGTACGGCTGAAATCAGCCGTATATCGGCTGAGATCAGCCGTACATCGAAGTGCAGAAGGAGTTCGACTCAGCCGATCCAACATCTGGATCGGCTGAGCCGAACCTACGGCAGGCTACTCACTGCTGTCCGGGCTATTCTTAAAGATGCCGAACAGCAGTGAGTGAATAGCCGAATGCCACTGAGCGGCATTCGGCTCGGCTGTTCTGCTCGGTCCCTCGGAGGGACCAAGCAGAACAGAAAAAGAGTGAATAAAGTAAAAAAAAGTAAATAGAAAACGATTGTGCGAAGCTAGCAGTGACAGCTAGCTCCGCCCAATAGTTTCCTATTGTCCGGCAGCTCTTCTGCTGTAAAAAAAAAAAAGAAGAAAAAACTCTCCCGGCGCTCTGGGAGCCTCCCGCTCCCGGCCGCCAAGGAGAGAAGCACTGATGTGTCTTTTTTTCTTTAGTCTGACACGATCGATGTCAGAATAAAAAAAATAAAAAAAGAGAAATGTCCCATTGAAAAGCATTGGGACATTACTATTGGCTATTTCAATTTGCAATAGCCAATAGTAAACTAGCATTGTACCCGCCCTCTGCTGCAGTTCCCCATCAGGTCCATCAGCAGAGGGCGGGTACAATGCTAGTTTACTATTGGCTATTGCAAATTGAAATAGCCAATAGTAATGTCCCAATGCTTTTGAATGGGAATTTTTTTTTTTCTCTATTCTGACATCGCTCCGTGTCAGAATAAAGAAAAAAAAGACACAGCAGTGTTTCTCTCCTTGGCGGCCGGGAGCAGGAGACTCCCGGGGCGCCAGGGAGAGTTAGCTGTTTGGAGATCAGTGTCCCTGGTTAGCAGGTAACCAGGGACGCTGATCTCTCTGCAAGTGGCCGGAGCCAGCCGTAAGATCATGCCTGGCTCCGCCCAGCTGTCAGAAGCAGGCTGTCGGCCAGCCAATGGACGGCCGCTCGGCCAGCTTCGGCGTTCAGCACGGCTCAGCCGAGCCGATGCATATGCGTTCGGCTCAGCTGAGTCGGTCGGCCATGAGCGGGAGCTGTACGGGCTATTGTGAATAGCTCGTACAGCACCCCTTCGGTTCTACTGAACCGAAGTGGTCCTGGGGCCGAAGCTAGCCGAAGGATCGGCCGAATCTACGGCCAGATCCTTCGGCAGCTTCGTGAATAGACCCCTTAGTCACTATGTTGTGAAGAGGGGTCGGGTTTACTTAGTTTAACAAAAGACAACAGGGCAGTGCTGACACCACTCCTTCAGTTTCACTTTAAAAAAATGCTGTGTGTTGCCAGTCTACAGCAGCAACCGAAGAGCTGAGTGCATTTTCAGGAATATACACAGGTATTTTTCTGCACTTTAAATGTATTTATTTGGTAAATTAAAAAAAAAACAACATAAAATCTGGCAGGTAAAAGGTGGGCCCTTTTAGCTGAACCTTTAATGCTATCCTTTATTAGACTGGAGAACTTTTTTCTGTGTTGCCAAGCATAAAGTGAACCTGTGCATTGCTCTGGACTACGGTAGCATGGGATTACATTATAGTAAACCAGTGTTTTGCAAGGAAGAGGTCCACTTTAATGCAGCCCTTACATACTTACCTTTCCTCCACTTCTCTGCCATTAAAAAGAACTTGCTGTTTTGCTATAAATGGGAAAACACATAGGGTTGCTTTAAAAAGAACTGAACATATCCTTCCAACAAATAGGAAGTATTAACTATACTAAAATAGCCATGACCATCATGTTATATTTCTAGTCCCCTTCATGGACACTGCAACATACTACTTCTGAATCCTCAGGAACTGTGTCAGTATGGATGTGTTAATAATGCACACGTACAGTGCCTTCAAAAAGCATGCAAATGAATAATTTTGATCAAAGTGTACTCCTCTCAAACTATAAAGAATATGAAAGGCACACTGTAAAGTAATCATTTGTTACCCTTCTATTTATGCAACACTGCAATAATGCAGCAAGGAGACCGGAACTAAGACATGGAGATTTGCTAGGGCTCCTGTTTGCAGGGAGTAGATTAAGTGCACTCCATTGTTGCAGTGCTCAGCCTTTGAATATAATGAAGGGAGGGCTGTACATGTACAGGAGGGTTCCAGTTAGTGATCACTTGATACGGTAGTGTTGTCAAGATTCTACTAAAGATCAATCTCTCAGTAAATGTTTTACCACTATTCTTGTTGTTATAATGATATATTAGCCTTAGTTATTATTTGCACCTATTCTCTTTTTCCAGGGCAGAAATGTTAGCCCAATGTCAGGCTGAACTTCATGACACTGTCCAGGCTTTAAAAGCCCCCATGCTAGTACTTTTATGTATTTTTTACTACTTTGTATTCATCTTACAGCCAATAAAAGATGCCAACTCTACTGCCAGTCCAAACAAACAGGAGATATTGCATCAATGAAGCAGCTTGCGCATGATGGGACCCGCTGCTCCTACAAGGACCCACATAGCATTTGTGTGAGAGGAGAGTGTGTTGTAAGTTTTCCTACATTTTTGTATTTACACTACTGATACAACAAAAGCTGTCCTTGATATTAAGTTCTTGTTTCTATTTCTGTTACACTTCTATGTGCTATAGAATTCCATTCCATCTTCCCTGTGTATGAAATGCTATCTTTAGAGATATTACGCTTGCCATACATGTCAGACATGTACAGGTGAAACTCGAATAATTAGAATATTGTGCAAAAGTAATTGCAGTAAGTGCTGCAAAAGGGGCCCAAACCAATTACTGAGTACATATGCATGCTTGTACTTTTCAGAGGTCGATATTGTTCTATGTACAATCCTTGTTTTATTGATTGCATGTAATAATCTACTTTTTTGATGTTGTGGATTTGGGGTTCTTGGGGTTTTCATGAGCTGTAAGCCATAATCATCACAATTATGACAAATCACGGCTTGAATTATCTTGCTTTGCATGTAATGAGTCTATCTCACATATTAGTTTCACCTTTTAAGTTGCATTAGTGAAATAAATGAACTTTGCACGATATTCTAATTTTTCGAGTTTCACCTGTATTTTGTCAGCATTGGTTGTTCCATTTTCAATGAATGTGATTGTTTACTATTCAGGCAATTATGTTGTGAAGACCAGAACACTCATAGGGATGTGTGGCTCACCACATTTATATATTACACAAATGGATTTTGGTCCAATTGTTTACAAAGGGTAAGATGTAGAAGTGATGTAGTAAGCAGTCTGAAGAACCTATTCACCAAGTTAAATTAATGTCGATGGATTGGTGAACAGGCAGTTTTGGGTTTAGTTTTGGATTTACCTATCACATTTTGTGACCATTCATAACCAAGTGATTCGTTTTTGGTGCACGCTGGAGAACTTTTGATGTGACAGGCAATTTGCCTGCCTGTCCATTAAAAAAATTAAAATAAAATAATAATTATTATTATGAAAATCACTCAGAGAATTAACCCCTTTGATGACAGCTAACAAACACTAAACAGTCATATTCAAACTTTTTAATTTTCTCACTACCGATCTTTCTCATATAGAATTTGTCTGCCTTTCCATCTAAGTTATTATAATTTTTTATTATTAGAAGAAAAAAATGCCGAATCAGAATTTACATGATGACAGCTAACAAACGCTAAACAGTCATATACATGAACAGTTGATAGTAGATATAAATAAAACAATAATTTGCATAGCTTTATCTATTTCAAAAGTGAGAAACAAAATCCCCACATTTCTGGATTTGTGAATTAGTAAAGAGGCATAAATCCAGTTAATAATGTTTTTTTTAATGCTGATTTGCTCCCTCTTTTCTATATTGCAGAAAGTTGGCTGTGACAAGGAAATTGGATCCAATAAAGTAGAAGATAAGTGCGGGGTGTGTGGAGGAGATAATTCTCACTGCAGAACTGTGAAGGGAACATTTACAAGAACACCAAAGAAGACAGGTACGGTCCAGACTTGTATTATGTTTACTATATTGCTAGGACGTTGACCGACTGATATGATAGAACAAGTCAATGGTCACAAAAAAGGCAACTTCTGGGCTTTACAGCTGCGTCAAAACATTACAGTTACTTCATCAACAACTGCATTTACAGCAATGACACAATAAAGTAACGGAATGGATACTGAGGCCTGTCCAAGCCATTGACACTTCATATCAGCCTGAATTTTAATTGGACTCCACTATTATCAAAGCAAGGTGTGGACCCAGAAGTAGCTGTGATGAATGGAGGGAAATAAGTAAGGAGATGAGCATTATATATAGATTATGCTTATCACTACTCCTCCAGCAGACTTTATATGGTTAATGGTGTTTCTCTTTATATAAGTCATTATTTCAGTTTTGTTACCTTATGTATTAGCTTTTGGTAATATTCATTGTTTTAAAATATATGTCTGTGCAAAATTAAAAAAATAAACATAATCAATACATCTCTTCAATACCTGCATTTTCCCCATGTTTTACCCTTTATAAATACAGAAAAATACCCTTAGGAATTCAGTGAGATATTAGGCAGAGCTGACAACACTGTACTTTTGTACGTGCAGCATTTAAAAGAATACAATCAAGCAAGTACATAAAAATACCTGTTGATCTGCCAGAAATCGAGGAAGCTCCTAAGTTCCTATAGTGAGCTGACAACTCTGGCTCTGCTGTACCTGATTCCCAAGCAGTGTTTTCAGCTCTGCTGCTCAGGTATTTTTCTATACTTGCATCATTTAGAAAGAGAATAAATGTGCATGTATTGCAGAGATGTACTGAATGTTTTATGTTTTTTTTTTATTTTGCCTAGACATTTACTTTAAGCCCTGTGCCTTTTATCGCAACATTCTAACATTATTTTACCCTCTTCAATTCAGGGAGTTGCATAGTATCATATGTACTGGCAATACAGTCATTAAACAGTTTAATGGCCTCTTTCAACAGGGAAACAATTAAGCAAGCGGTGCCAAAAAGAAATCAAGTTACTGGAAAATGAAATTTGCAAGTATCCTCTAATGACTTACATTATTTCATTGACTATCACTCTACTTAATATTGCACACACAGTTTAGTCCTAATTACATCTGTAATGGTTCTATTCAAACATGCTAAAGGCATTCAGAATGCATGATAATGCATTCCAAATGCCATGGAGATATGTATCAAATTATGGAGCTTGGGCTAATTTAGGAATTAGTGGTTTCCAATACTACAGGTGAAACTCGAAAAATTAGAATATCGTGCAAAGTTCATTTATTTCACTAATGCAACTTAAAAGGTGAAACTAATATGTGAGATAGACTCATTACATGCAAAGCAAGATAATTCAAGCCGTGATTTGTCATAATTGTGATGATTATGGCTTACAGCTCATGAAAACCCCAAGAACCCCAAATCCACAACATCAAAAAAGTAGATTATTACATGCAATCAATAAAACAAGGATTGTACATAGAACAATATCGACCTCTGAAAAGTACAAGCATGCATATGTACTCAGTACTTGGTTTGGGCCCCTTTTGCAGCACTTACTGCAATTACTTTTGCACAATATTCTAATTATTCGAGTTTCACCTGTATGTTCACTATTTTAAATGTAGGTGCTGGAGGTATTGTGGTCAGAAATCAGGTTTGAGTTAGGATCCTGGGGGTGGTAGGTGCTACTTCCTAACAGTCTGTCATCTTTTTCAGTTGAAGTGGACCTTGCAGCTACTGAACAATGCTCACAGTTCTGAAAGTGCAGATATAAATTTGTGCAAACATAATGCCTGGAAAAAGGACATTAATCTGGTGAGCATACAACCTGTATGTCTGCCCTCCAGGCTGCCTCCAGCTTATGGAAACACAAGTGGACTGATATACACATATTGGACACGTCTATCTGACTCACATGAGAGCTGCATTGGTATAAGGTAGACGCACATGTGACTTTCATTTATTTAATAGCAACGGGTTTTTAGCACCCGTTCTAAAGCCTTCATCACACTAGTTCTTACCATAATACTATCACTAAGGTCTATTCACTAAGACGCCGAAGGATCTAGCCATAGCTTCGGCTGATCCTTCGGCTAGCTTCGGTCCCAGGACCCCTTCGATTGAGTAGAACCGAAGGGCTGCTGTACGGGCCATTCACTACAGCCCGTACAGCTCCCGAAGTCGGCCGAGCGGCTCTGTCGAGCCGAAGGCATATGCATCGGCTCGACTGAGCCGAGGTGAAAGGAGAAGCTAGCCAAAAGGCCGGCCATTGGCTGGCTGGTAGCCTGCTACGGACTGCTGGGCGGAGCCAGCCGTCATCTCACGGCTGGCTCCGACCACTTGCACAGGCAGATCAGTGTCCCTGGTTACCAGATAACCAGGGACACTGATCTCCAGATAGCCCAACTCTCCCGGCCACCCAGGAGAGAGTTACTTTTCCCCTGAAAGTTTTACTCTGCTCGATCGAGCAAGGTAAACCTTTCCCTGCTCTGTTGTTTTTTTTTTCTTTTCTTCTGATATTGGAGCCGTTGGCTGCCATCAGAACAAAAAATAAATAAAATAAGCCTAGGAATGCATAGCTACATTCCTATTGGCTATTTCAATTTGCAATAGCCAATAGCAAACTAGCTATTGCAGCGGCCTTCTGCTGCTGTCAATCAGCAGGGGGGACCTGAAGTTCTCCATCAGGTCCCCTCTAGTGATTGACAGCAGCAGAAGGCCGGTGCAATAGCTAGTTTGCTATTGGCTATTGCAATAGCCAATAGGAATGTAGCTATGCATTCCAGTGCTAATTTTTTTTTGTTCTGATGGCAGCCAACGGCTCCGATATCAGAAGAAAAAAAAAAGACAACAGAGAAGGGAAAGGTTTACTCTGCTCGATCTAGCAGAGTAAACCTTTCCGGGAGACATTTTTTAAAATGTTTTTTATTTTGACGGCAGCAGATCTGCCCATTCCAATAGAAAATAGTTGGGCGGAGCTAGCTGCCACTGCTAGCTCCGCCCAATCGTTTTCTATTCTTTTTTTTCTACTTTTTTAACCATATTTCTATTCTGCTCGATACCACAGATGTATCGAGCAGGATTGCCGAGCCGAATGCCACTCGGCGGCATTCGGCTATTCACTCACTGCTGTTCGGCATCTATGAGAATAGGCCGAAC
>NW_017307796.1:264085-267494 GCF_000935625.1 Nanorana parkeri
AGTTGAACTCCTTCTGCACTTCGGGTCGGCCGAACATGCAGAACAGAGCATGTTCGGCCGACCCGAAGCCATGCGGAGCAAGCCGATGTACAGCTGATTGCAGCCGATATATAAGGCTGAAATCAGCCGTACAAGCCTGAAGTGAATAGCTGAACAGTGTTCGGCTCACTTCACTTGGGGTCGGTTGTTCACTCGGCTGCCCTAGGCAGCTTAGTGAATAGACCCCTAATTCTCACAAAAATAGTACCTAGTTTATCTAAAACATTTTTGTCTTTTGTACCCAGTTTATGGTTGTCCAGAGGCCATACTTTATTTTAACTGTAATTCATACATGCACTACCCATTTTCTGTGGATTATTGAGGCAGTGGAATAGGGTTTGATCAATTCTACCCCTCAGATAGAATTCCCCACATGGCTATGGCAGATTCAGCTTTGTACAGTATCTTAACCTTGGGGTGTTTCCTATGGCACTATATGTTCCTCGGTAAAGACCAGCAAAGGTTGCTAAGGATCTACAGATCCAATCCTTATCTAGCCTTGCCAGGATTAGGGTTAACCCTATGTGAAAGCTATATATACCCTGCAAAGGAGGGAACCTAACCCAACTGTATCCAAAATAGAAGAATGCCTTGACTAAATCTGGGCTGCACCTAAAGAAAATGTACATTAATTCTTTTTGTAACTTGCCTGATTGTTGACCTGTATGAAAGAGCCTTCATAAAAAAGATTCTTAGATTTGATACATATCCCCATATATGCAATGCCTTCTAGCATTTGCAACATTATTTCATACATTTTAGAGTAGTCAATGAAAGAAGTGTGTTTTTTAGTGGACTAATTAAAACTGATCAATTTAGGGAAAACAAGAGGAGCATTCACATTACCTAAGGGAGCTCGAAACATCTCCCTTACTGAATCAAGATGGTCCAAAAATACAGTGGGTAAGTGGCATCACAGACTGCAGGAAGTCTGTGATGATGACTGCACATGCCACTAGGTCCTAGCAGGCTTCTCTGCAGAGGAGACACAGCCCTTTGTTTAATAAGGCAAACGCAAAGTGCAGAACTTAGCTCAACCAATCAGAGACTACCTTACACTGGTACTGGTCAGACCCTAATACTACTGTAATCTGATTGGTTGCTACTTGTAACTGCACATCATTGCTGTTTGTAAGCTTCCTATTAAATAAAGGCCAGAATGTTCTATTTTCTTATGTCCGTAATATCATCAGAAGCATTATAATTCAAATATTGCATCCTGATCTGGAATTATCAGCAACTTCTAAAATGTACCCATCCTAACATAAGAAAATTGAATGTTTTGTCCTTCTCTGTTTTTTTCCATGTCTTCATGGAAAAAAACAAAACACCGTAATTTTTTTCCTTAGGGAAAATGTAATCATTAACATGCAATTTTGCAACTAATTATACTTTTTTCTTTCATAGCTCCGGAAGGGTCCAGCTTATTTAGCTTTTTTCATATAATGCTATACTAACCTCTTCTGTTTTTGTTTTGTTTTTCTCTGCTTGAACACAATGCATGTTTAGGATATCTTAAGATGTTTGACATCCCACCTGGTGCTAGACATGTGTTCATCCAAGAAGACGAGGCTTCCCCTCATATTCTTGGTAAGTGTTTTACTTGGGGACATTGGCCCATTTCCTAAAATGTAGAAGGAAACTGCTTACAAAAATGCTACACAAAGCTGACAGAGCATTTTGGGGGAATCTGTTTGGCAGCAGCTGACACATTGCCCTGCTTTGCCAAGACCAGTAACAAATGTATTTCTATGCATTTGCCTATACATGCTAAACATTTATGGCTTGCACTGCCGAAGAAAATAACTTGTTAATTTATGGAACAATAGTTAATGAACAATTTTCTGAATCTGTATTCAAATGGTAAATGCACTGAAAACTTTGCTCTTTGGACAATCTCTTTTAGCTTGCTGGTTTACTATGCCCCTGAGACTTCTTCAGCAAGGGCAGAGTTCCCTCTGGCCCTTACCTTGCTACATAGACTCACTCTGTCCACAGCAGCTGAAGTGCCTCACTCCTCTTATCACATTCTTCATAGTGTAAAAAAAACCCAATGGCTTGAAAGTCAGTACAGTATGTTGGAGTATCTCAAATTGTCAACATGATCTCAGAGCTGAAAGATAACATTTTCACTGAAGGATCCATTGAAAACAAAACTACTAGACTGTATTTTTAATTTTTTTAGTGGAATATTTTATTTAGTGGAATAAATGACTGCTAAAGCTTATATTACTTCCTGAACTAAGTCTTAATCTTAAACCAAACTCCAGCTAAACAAGTATTGTCTAAATACAAGAGACGTGTGTATTTTTTCCCCCAGATCTGTGCAGTAGTCAACATGTAAGAACTCCTGCACTTCTGCTCATGAG
The DNA here is from genome assembly GCF_000935625.1 of Nanorana parkeri. Classification (NCBI taxonomy): domain Eukaryota; kingdom Metazoa; phylum Chordata; class Amphibia; order Anura; family Dicroglossidae; genus Nanorana; species Nanorana parkeri. The sequence goes on from NW_017307796.1 coordinate 266,494, forward strand.
TTTCTTGTAAGAAAAGGCCAGTCATGGCTGTTCTTGCTCTTTGTGCAGGGTGTATGGTCTTGCATCTGCCACCTCCTGTAATTTTCTGCAGGCAGCCTGTAGTGAGAGGACCTATTGGGTTCCACCTGCAATATTTCTGTCTGCCCAGGCTAGGTGAAGCCCAGCAATGCTACTCTTACAAGGTAATATTTGGGTTTGGCAGTTAGTAGACACAAAGTGGATTCTCTGCTCCAGCGATGGAATGTCCCTCTGTGTCCTCACGCCTAATATATTGTATTAGACATGATGACTTATGGGTCCTTAGACCACCAAAGCAGAGGGGGAGAGGAGCTGCAGGTACTGGTCTAGCAGCCAGGTGGGACTGAGATTCGGGTGAGTATATCTTTATTTTAGACCCTAGACTAAAACAGGCGCTCAACCCTAAAAGGATTATGTTTTACTATATCCAGAGTTCTTCTTTAAGGCCACATGTACAATTTAGTGAGTGTAATTTTCTTACAAGAGCGTGTGCTGCATGTGTGTTGCCGGGGGATTGCAAACAGCACCCAAAACCATATAGCAAAGTATATAACCATAAATAAACAAACTAGTCAATTAGCTAGTTGCTCAGTCATAAGACACAAACAACTACAAATACATATCAGATAGCACAAAATGCTGCAACGTGTAGGAAAGCAGGCTGCTTGGAATTCATTAGTGGCAGCTCTGACACAGCTCCTTGTATTTCTACTACTACAACATCACGAAGATCAACTGTTTAAACCATGTAGAAGCTTTAACTGACAACCTCAAGGCAACAGCTGACCACAAGGCATCTTACACAGATAACCTAAAATAACACAGACCTAAAATAGAAGCAAGTAAAATAGGGGGGAAGGGGACAAAAAAGGAACATATCACCTAATCTTAAGAAAAGAGGGGAGCCATTGCAATCCCATGGGGAGTGTCTCTTAATGCAGCTGCTCTTAGCATGGAAGTGCAAACAGCACCTAAAAATATAT
>NW_017307796.1:268939-269203 GCF_000935625.1 Nanorana parkeri
ACGCCTAATATATTGTATTAGACATGATGACTTATGGGTCCTTAGACCACCAAAGCAGAGGGGGAGAGGAGCTGCAGGTACTGGTCTAGCAGCCAGGTGGGACTGAGATTCGGGTGAGTATATCTTTATTTTAGACCCTAGACTAAAACAGGCGCTCAACCCTAAAAGGATTATGTTTTACTATATCCAGAGTTCTTCTTTAAGGCCACATGTACAATTTAGTGAGTGTCATTTTCTTACAGGACGGTGGCTGGATTAGTGGTT